>NC_134359.1:101078361-101346554 GCF_048569485.1 Anomaloglossus baeobatrachus | reverse complement strand
TCCCCCGCCGCCGCTCCCCCCCGCCGAGATCCCCCGCCGCTCCCCGCCGAGATCCCCCGCCGCTCCCCGCCGAGATCCCCCCGCCGCTCCCCGCCGAGATCCACCGCCGCTCCCCGCCGAGATCCACCGCCGCTCCCCGCCGAGATCCACCGCCCGCTCCCCGCCGAGATCCACCGCCGCTCCCCGCCCAGATCCACCGCCGCTCCCCGCCCAGATCCACCGCCGCTCCCCGCCCAGATCCACCGCCGCTCCCCGCCCAGATCCACCGCCGCTCCCCGCCCAGATCCACCGCCGCTCCCCGCCGAGATCCACCGCCGCTCCCCGCCGAGATCCACCGCCGCTCCCCGCCCCAGATCCACCGCCGCTCCCCGCCGAGATCCCCCGCCGCTCCCCGCCGAGATCCACCGCCGCTCCCCCGCCGAGATCCACCGCCGCTCCCCGCCCAGATCCCCCGCCGCTCCCCGCCGAGATCCCCCGCCGCTCCCCGCCGAGATCCCCCGCCGCTCCCCGCCGAGATCCACCGCCGCTCCCCGCCGAGATCCACCGCCGCCTCCCCGCCGAGATCCACCGCTGCTGTCCCTGCCCGCCACGCCGCTGTTCCCGCCGCTGTCCCTGCCCGCCGATCCACCTCTGCTGCCCGCCACCGCCGCGGTCCCTGGTCGCCCACCGTCCCCTTTCAGTCGCCGCTGCACCCGATCGGCCCGCCGCCTCCATCGGCTGCCACTGCACCTAATCGGCTCCCCCCCCTCCATGTGCTGCCTCCCCCCCCTCCATGTGCTGCCTTCCCCCCCTCCATGTGCTGCCTCCCCCCCCTCCATGTGCTGCCTCCCCTCCCCCCCCTCCATGTGCTGCCTCCCCCCCTCCATGTGCTGCCTCCCCCCCCTCCATGTGCTGCCTCTCCCCCCCTCCATGTGCTGCCTCCCCCCCCTCCAATGTGCTGCCTCCCCCCCCTCCATGTGCTGCCTCCCCTCCCCCCCTCCATGTGCTGCCTCCCCCCCTCCATGTGCTGCCTCCCCCCCCTCCATGTGCTGCCTCCCCTCCCCCCCCTCCATGTGCTGCCTCCCCCTCCCCCCCTCCATGTGCTGCCTCCCCCCCCTCCATGTGCTGCCTCCCTCCCCCTCCATGTGCTGCCTCCCCTCCCCCCCTCCATGTGCTGCCTCCCCTCCCCCCTCCATGTGCTGCCTCCCCCCCCCTCCCTCCCCCACCTCCATGTGCTGCCTCCTCCCCCCTCCATGTGCTGCCTCCCCCCCCCTCCATGTGCTGCCTCCCCTCCCCCCCTCCATGTGCTGCCTCCCCCCCTCCATGTGCTGCCTCCCCCCCTCCATGTGCTGCCTTCCCCCCCTCCATGTGCTGCCTTCCCCCCCTCCATGTGCTGCCTTCCCCCCCCCTCCATGTGCTGCCTTCCCCCCCCCCTCCATGTGCTGCCTTCCCCCCCCCCCCTCCATGTGCTGCCCTTCCCTCCCCCCCTCCATGTGCTGCCTGCCCCCCCCCCCATGTGCTGCCTCCCCCCCCATGTGCTGCCTCCCCCCTCCCTCCATGTGCTGCCTCCCCCCCCCATGTGCTGCCTCCCCCCCCATGTGCTGCCTCCCCCCTCCCTCCATGTGCTGCCTCCCCTCCATGTGCTGCCTCCCCTCCATGTGCTGCCTCCCCTCCATTGTGCTGCCTCCCCCCCCATGTGCTGCCTCCCCCCCCATGTGCTGCCTCCCCCCCCCAATGTGCTGCCTCCCCCCCCATGTGCTGCCTCCCCCCCCCATGTGCTGCCTCCCCCCCCATGTGCTGCCTCCCCCCCCATGTGCTGCCTCCCCCCCCATGTGCTGCCTCCCCCCCCCATGTGCTGCCTCCCCCCCCCCATGTGCTGCCTCCCCCCCCCATGTGCTGCCTCCCCCCCCCATTGTGCTGCCTCCCCCCCCCATGTGCTGCCTCCCCCCCCATGTGCTGCCTCCCCCCCCATGTGCTGCTCCCCCCCCCATGTGCTGCCTCCCCCCTCCCTCCATGTGCTGCCTCCCCCCCTCCCATCAGACTCTGCCCCCCTCCCTGATCTGCTGCCTGCTCTCTCCATCCTTTTCACCCTCCTTCATCTGCTGCCTCTTCTGTCTGCTGTGATTCTGCTGCCTAGATCCATCCTGTAAGGTAGGTATCCCCATCTCACCCCCCCATCCTCTGCCGCTCCTCCATCCGCTGCGCCATTTCCCATCATCCATCCGCTGCGCCCTTTCCCATCCTCTGCCGCTCCTCCACCCGCTGCGCACTTTCCCATCTTCCATCCGCTGCGCCCTTTCTCATCTGCCGCCCCGCCCTCTCTCGCATCGCATTATCCAGCGCAGTGCTCACTTCCAGACTGCAGTGGATGATGCGATACGAGACTCGTGCATTGCTCTCACGTTTGGCACTGGTCTTAGTGGCAGGCGCTCTTTTTTTTTTTTTTTTTTTACTGATGTCTGTATTTTTTATTTCGCCAAACTAATTTTTTTTGTATGGGGGGGGGCTAGTTTCCAAAATGGGATCACATGTGGGGGAGCTCCATTGTTTAGGCACTTCACGGGGGGTCTCCAAATGAAACATGGCGTCTGCTAATAATTCCAATCAATTTTACTGTGAAATGGCGCTCCTTCTCTTCTGAGCCCCGCCGTACGCCCAAACAATTGATTTCCACCACATATGAGGTATCGTCGTACTCAGGAGAAATTGCACAATACATTTTATGGTGCATTTTTTCCTGATACCCTGTGGAAAAAAAAGCTACCTGTTTGAAAAAACAATTTTGTGGTAAAAAAAAGAATAAAATATTTTCACGGCTGAACATTACAAACGTTTGTGAAGCCTCCAGGGGTTCAAAGTGCTCACCTAAACAGCTAGAATAAATTCCATGAGGGGTCTAGTTTCCAAAATGGGGTCAATTGTGGGGGAGCTCCCATTGTTTAGGCACTTCAGGGGGGTCTCCAAATGAAACATGGCGTCCGCTAATAATTCCAATCAATTTTGCTGTGAAATGGCGCTTCCTTGCCTTCCGAGTCCCTGCCGTGCGCCCAAACATTTGATTTCCACCACATATGGGGTATCTGCGTACTCAGGAGAAAATGCACCATAAATTTTATGGTGCAATTTTTTCCTGATACCCTTGTGATAAAAAAAGCTACCTGGTTGAACCAACAGTTTTGTGGTAAAAAAATTTTTTTTTCTTTTTCACGGCTCAACGTTATAAACTTCTGTGAAGCCCCCAGGGGTTCAAAGTGCACATCAAACATCTAGAAAAAATATTTGAGGGCTCTAGTTTCCAAAATGGGGTCATTTGTGGGGGAGCTCCATTGTTTAGGCACCTCAGGGGGTCTTCAAACCCCGACATGGCGTCCGCTAATGAGTGCAGCTAATTTTGCACTCAAAAATTCAAATTGCGCTCCTTGCCTTCCGAGTCCTGCCGTGCGCCCAAACATTTGATTTCCACCACATATGGGGTATCTGCGTACTCAGGAGAAAATGCACGATACATTTTATGATGCATTTTTCCTGATACCCTTGTGAAAATACTAATTTTTATGGCTAAAGTAACATTTTTGTGTTAAAAAAGTAAAATTTTCATTTTTTCGTCTACATTGCTTTGGTTGCTGTGAAGCTCCTAAAGGGTTAATAAACTTCTTGGATGTGGTTTTGAGCAGAGTGAGGGTGCAGATTTTAGAATTGGGTCACTTTTGGGTATTTTCTGTCGCCTAGGTTTCTCAAATCACTCAAATGTGATGTGGTACCTAAACAATTTTTTTTTTGTAAATTTTGTTGGAAAAATGAGAAATTGGTGATGAACTTTGAACCCTTCTAACTTCCTAACGGAAATTTTTTTTTTTTCAAAAATTGCGCTGGTGTAAAGTAGACATGTGGGAAATGTTATTTAGTAACTTTTTTGTGTGACATTTCTCTCAGATTTATGGGCATAAAATTTCAAATTTGAAAATTGCAAAATTTTCAAAATTTTCGCTAAATTTCCGAAATTTTCACAAATAAACGCAAAACATATCGGCCTAAATTTACCACTGACATGAAGTACAATATGTCACGAAAAACAACATGTCAGAATCGCCAGGATCCGTTGAAGTGTTCCCAGAGTTATAACCTGTCAAAGTGACACTGGTCAAAATTGCAAAAAATGGCCGGGTCTTTAAGGTGAAAACAGGCTGGGGGCTGAAGGGGTTAATTAAAATGGGGCCGGTTGTTCATTGTACCTGGGGCAGCACAGATCGCTCCGTGTGACACCCCGGAACGATGAACACAGCTTACCTGCGTACCGTGGCTCCCGGCAGCTATGCGGAAGGAAGGAGGGGGGCGGGATGTTTACGTCCCGCTCATCTCCGCCCCTCCGATTCTATTGGCCGGTGGCTGTATTGACGTCGCTGTGACGCCAAACGTCCCTCCCCCTTTAGGAAGAGGATGTTCGCCGCCCCACTGCGAGATCGCTCAGCAGGTAAGTGTGTGTGACGGGGGTTTCACGACTTTGTGCGACACAGGCAGCGATTTGCCTGTGACGCACAAACGACGGGGGCGGGTAACGATCGATCGTGAAATCGCACGATCGGTCGACTCGTGTAAAGCAGGCATAAGGAATCGTTTTTTATGCTATGGAGACCAATTGTTTCAGACTTTTTTTTTTTTTTTTACATTTCATATCCTGTAAAAGACCCTGTGCCGCAGTCTGTAGACACGTACGTCGTAAGCTCACCTGCTGTCTGAATGCGTAGATAGCCTGTTCAATGACTAAACTGCATGGGAAATTTTAATGAGATTTTTTTCTTAATAATTTGATGCCAGTAATTTCCTCACAACATGTAATCTTTGTCACTGGACAGTGTGAAACTACACTTTCTTTTTTTTATGTCGTCATGTCAAGAAGATCACCTGCTATTACATTGCAATTTAACAACCTATAGAGAAGGCTTGTGGTGATTGCCAGATTGCTGGGTTTCCATCAGATAATTGTCTTGTACAATCTCCAGGGTAGCTTAGTGTCATTAGGTCTGTTTCAGGTATGTATCTAGTTACTGTTTAATGACGCCTGAATGTTAGATTTTGGCTTTTTACTAGGGGCTGCTGATAAGTGTTGGCTTTACCCAGAAAGAAATAAGTTAGGATGATGAAACTTTACATTTATTCCACATACTCCTCCACTGATGACAACACACTTCTTACATCGGTATTCCAAGTTCTGTAAGCCTAGCAAAAATGATTCGTTTATGCCTCAAACCAGGCATCCATAGCAGCTGTGGCATCAGAAATGGTGTGACATTTTGTACCCTTGAGGTGTTTCTTCAAGTTTGGAAACAGATGATAGTTGGAGGGAGTTAGATCTGGTAAATAAGGTGGGTGGTCTGGAAGCGCAACTATGCCAGTTTTGACGTGGTTGCTTGTGCAGTGTGAGCAGAGGTATTGTCTTACAGAAACAAGATTCCATTGGACAGCTTGTCGTGCCTTTTGGCCTTCAGAGCTGCCTTCAATTAGTCCAAAAGTTCAACGTAATACCTTGCATTGATGATGGAACCCTTTTGAAGGTAGTCCACTAGCAGTATACCCTCCTTATCCCAGAACATGGACACCATCACCAAGGCTGTGGCGTCAGAGTCGTGGAGTCGGAGTCGGGGTTCATTTTTGTGGAGTCGGAGTCTGTATAAAATGGACTGACTCGGACTCCTAAAATATATATATAATAAATTTGAGTACAGTAGTTCAATGCAGATTGTGCTGAATATATTTTCATAGTCATTAGGGAAAGTTATGAAATGTCCTAAAAATGTCTGTTCTATCCTGATCTAAGGCTAAATTCACACACAGTATTTTTGAGCTCATAGATAATGTTTTCCGTAGGAAAAGCAGATTAGAAAAACACCACACAAACTGACTTGCTTCATTCTTTGTGAGGATCCATTTTTGAGCCCAAAACAGATCCTCATAAAACAATGTGTCTGATTGTCATATCTTGAAACCTATTGACTTTGCTGGAATGCCTAGAGTCACTGCATTTCACTGCAAAAAATGGATCCGCAAAAACGCTGTGTGTGAATGTATGTAGCCTGAGGATCTAGGCTTTGTCTTAGGCTGCTTTCACACCTCCGGTTTTTGCTATGCGGCACAATCCGGCACTTTGCAGGAAAATCGCAACCCGTTTTTTTTTGCTGCCGGTTGCGATTTTCCTGCATAGACTTTAATTAGTGCCGCATTGTGCCGCATGGCCTTGCGTTCCGTCCGGTTTTTGCCGCATGCGGCAGATTTAGCTGATGCGGCGGCCGGATGGAACGTTGCCTGGCACGTTTTTTCGTTGCGGCAAAAAAAAACCGCATCGCGCCGCATTCGGCCGATGCGGCGCATTTTTCAATGCATGCCTATGGCGGCCGGATGCGGCGCGATGCGGCAATAACCGCATCCGGCCGCCGCATGCGTTTTTGCCAACTGCGCATGCTCAGTAGCATGCCGCAAGCGGCAAAAACCGGACTGGCCGCAAAGGAAAAACTTATGCAAAGGATGCGGTGTTTTCACCGCATCCGTTGCATAGCTTGCACAGCCGGATTGAGCCGCAGAGCTCAAGCCGGATGTGTGAAAGTAGCCTTAGCTGAGATAAGTCTGTGCTGCACTTGAGCACCAGTTAAGCTCCTCCAATACAGGCAAGGGTAAAAAGGAAACACACTCATAAAGAAGGAAGGCCGCACTCATCTCAGAACTGCTAGAGTGAACAGGATAAGATTAAGGTAATTACTTCTTAAAGCATATTTAAACTTTCAATAAACTGTGCATAAATCAATAGTCCATTATACTGTATGCTCTCTCTGTATGCTGGATGCTTGTTTGTTTTTTCTTTGAGCTCATGTACTTTTGGGAGGATAGCTTCTATACAATATACATACAATATACAGGGAAAATACAGCAACATGATTGATGAGGACTTATATGAGGACTTGTATAGGTATAGAAGCCAAAACATCAAGTTATTAGCTCTGTTATCAATTTCTTTGTTCCTGGAGTATGATACACAACAAACTTACTCCCTCCGTCCTCCCCTCTTCATAGACTTGAAGCAATCTGATGTGAAATATTTAGTTAGCTGTACCTAAGAAAAGTCTGTGATTGGAAATTCAAAGTAAAGCTATCTAATGAACATTTTACAAACTTTATATTTGTCATCTGTACTATTGATTTATGCAAGTTTTGTTTTATTTCTAGCTAAAATTATACAGTGGGGAACATAAGTATTTGATACACTGTCAATTCCCACCTACAAAGAATGAAGAGGTCTGAAATTTTTATCATAGGTACACTTTAACTGAGAGAAACAGAATCTACAGGAAACGTCTGACCTCTGTAATTACAAACAAAGGTTTCTGTACCAAATATTAAGTTCTGTTTTTCTATTGTATCAAATACGTATTATTTCATGCAATAAAATGCAAATTATTTAGATCATACAATGCAATTTTCTGGATTTTTTTTTGACAATGTATGACAAGTGACCCAGATGAAAACAAATGCTGCAATGCCAAAATTAGTGCATACTCAGGCAGTGATAAAAATGCTCCTACAAGAGCTTCCAGTCTAAAACGACATTTACAATGCTTCCACCACAGAAGTTCTCAAAGCTGTGACTGAGAAAGATAACAGCGGCACTTCCTGCCAGGCAAAGGTGGAAGAAAGAGCATCTCAAACATCATTAACAAGATATTTTTTAAGTGACAAAGTTAAGCCCGCTTTACACGTTGCAATTTCGCATACGATATCGTATGCGATTTGCAACGCTCCCATCGTATGTGTGGCACGTTCAATTTGTTGAATGTGCCACACAAACGATTAACCCCCGTCACACGTACTTACCTTCCATACGACCTCGATGTTGGCGGCGAACGTCCACTTCCTGGAGTGGGAGGGACGTTCGGCGTCACATCGACGTCACACGGCAGCCGGCCAATAGAAGCGGAGGGGCGGAGCTGAGCGGGACGTAAACATCCCCACCCACCTCCTTCCTTCCGCATTGCTGGCCGGGAGCCGCAGGACGCAGGTAAGATCTGTTCATCGTTCCCGGGTGTCCACACACTGCAATGTGTGCTACCCCGGGTACGATGAACAATCTGACGTGTAATTCTAGAGAAAGGTACGATGTGTATGCGATGAATGTTTTAACGTTCAATCGCAATCGCACGTACCTGTCACACACTGCAATGTACCTTACAATGCCGGATGTGCGTCACTTATGACGTGACCCCGCCGACCACATTGTAAGATACATTGCAGCGTGTAAATCAAGCTTTACTGTAACAATGACAGCAGATATGTTTAAAAGACAGCTCATACACATTGTTGTGAAGGATGGTGTACCATTATCATTATTTTGCACGACCAGCTTTTACAGCTCTTAATGGAGAAATGGCCCCGCAAACTTGGTGTTTTCTCTGGAAAGAGAAAGTATTAGAAAATTAGTGATTGAATAAGCCCTTAAACAAAAGGAAGATCTTAAAAAGACTCTCAAAAGATAATTCATGTTTGTTAAAATGGATGCCTGCACACGTCACAGAGTGAACTATTTTGCCATCAATGTTCGATATTTCTCTGACAACAAAGACATTTTTACCAAGACACTGCCAGTAAAAGATACTAAAGCTCATCACACCAGCCAGTTTCTCCAGGCCTTAGTCGAAAAAGTTCTGCAAGATTACGAACTAAAAAAGAACAGGTACTTGCTATTGTAACGGACAATGCTTCAAACATGATAAGTACAATTAAACTGATGAATGAGAGTAATGAACAACAGCTAGAAGAAAATTTAGGATTCAGTATGTTTGAGATGGAAGCCCACAGTGCTGTTCATGTAACAGAGGAACAAACAGATATTACAACAAAAGAACAGCAAAATGATACTTAAGATTTAGATGATCTTGTTGAAGCTGCTTCAAAACACTTCATATTCATCACATGCGTTGTGTTGTGCACACGCTGCAGCTGGCAATAAGAGATAGTCTGCAAGAGGGACATGCTGGAAATATGATTGAAAAAGTGAGGAAATTGGTTATTGCCGCCAGAACCCCTAAAATTGATTCCATCTTGAAGAGACGTGCTGGGAAAGGGGCAATTGTCGATCAAGCCACTCGGTGGGGCAGCACATATTTAATTATTAAGCAATTGCTTGAACTAAAACAGTTTCTTATAGATATGGTGAACCCTCAGGTAACCCTTAATAAAGGTGAATGGACACAGGTGGCTGAATTGAAGGAATTGCTTAATCACCCATTTACCGTGACTAAAACATTACAAGCTGAGCATTTAACTCCTGGTATTTTCATAAGGGAGTGGAAGAACTTGCTATTTTGCCTGTCCCAAAAGAGGAGGTTTAATCGCAGATGGCATTTTTGTGTCAATGAAACCGAGAGAGACACAGCTATTGGAAAATAAAATTCTTCTGGCAGCTGTTTATGTGGACCCAAGTCATCGTATACTGCTTGATGATCAACAGCTTATAAAAGGAAAAGAAGCTCTGACTGAGGTAGCAGTTAGGATGAGTAGCCTACAGGACTGCCAGGTGCAAGAGGACTTAGGTCCTGACAGTGCTACTGCTGCCATATCTTCATCCTCATCAGATGAAGAGTTTAACTTTCACAAGTATTTGGATGACATGGAGCAGGCAAAGCGTTGCCGCAAGGAAAAAGATTTCACTCCGTCTCCTATAGCAAGCAGATTGACCAGATTTCAGCAACATTTTTCACTTGCTTTCAACGAAATAGAAAACTTCAACCGTTAACCAAAACTGACTGTGCTTGAGGCAATTCCCCTTATACCCGGAAATTGTTAGAGATGTTGCCCATGTAGTTACGGCTTTGCCTCCAACCCAAGTTAGTGTAGAGCGTGTGTTCTCTAGCCTTAAAATTATTAGGTCAGATTTGAGGTCACCTATGAAGAAGGATCTGATGGAGGCAATTCTATTTCTTAGAACAAATTCATAGACTGCACAAATGTTATTTAGTATGTTTTTGTTGAAAACTGTTTTTTGCCACTTACATAGCTTATTACACAGTGATATATATATATATATATATATATATATATATATATATATAATTGCCTTATTCTGTCTGTCTGTCTGTCTTGCTCCAAAATTGTGTCCTTACGGTGACACAAAGCGGATTGGCCGCTAGGCTCGCCATGGCCCCGCCCCCCGCACGGATTGGGCCGCTCGCCCAGGCTCAGCCCCCACACGGATTGGCCGGCCGCCTCGCCCAGGCTCCGCCCCCCACACGGATTGGCCTCTCGCCCCGGCACCCTGCATGTATTGGCAACGTCGGCCACGCCCCGCCCCCCCGCCACGCAATGCACGCTCGCTCTGGCCCCGCCCCCCGCACGCATTCCCCGAAGCGACACCACGACTCCCAGGTGAGTACTGTACCCCCGGGAGCCCACATCAGCGTACGCCGCCAACCCAGCCGACGCATACCCTCGCATTACTGGGGTTGCCGCCGTATGCTGGTGTGGGCTCCCGTGCGAGCGGGGGGAGCGGATACGCTGGTAACCATGGTAGCATAGTTACCAGCGCATCAAGGTCCTGCAGCGGCGGAACATACACACGCACACACAACAACACGCACACACATTACAACACACACACACATCAGATCACACTCACTCTCACACACACTTCACATCGCATCCACACACTCACAACATCCTGGGATATCGCTTGCTTCTCGGCGGCGATACTGTGCAGTGAGCTTCCAGGACCTGCCAGAGGATCACATGGCCAGAAGCATGTGGTATCTCCGGATGTTGTGAGTGTGAGTGCGTATGTGCAATATGTATGAGTGTATGCGATCGGGTGTGTGTGGGTGTGTGTGAGTGTATGCGATCGGATCTGTGAGTGTCGGCAGAGGAGCACGGCGTGCTGGAGAAGGCTGGGAGGAGAGAGGCTGATCCTGGGGAAGGCTGAGAGGGGGAGGCTGATGCTGGGGGAGGCTGGGAGGAGAGAGGCTGATGCTGGGAGGAGAGAGGCTGATGCTGGGGGCAGAGAGGCTGATGCTGGTGCAGCATGGGGGATGGAGCACGATGGGGGATGTGCGCAGCATGGGGGATGGAGCACGTTTGGGAGTGCGCAACATGGGGATGGAGCACGATGGGGAAGTGCGCAGCATGGCGGATGGAGCACGATGGGGAGTGCGCAGCTTGGGGGATGGAGCACGTTTGGGAGTGCACAGCTTGGGGATAGAGCACGATGGGGAGTGCGCAGCATGGGGGATGGAGCACGATGGGGGAGTGCACAGCATTGGGGGATGGAGCACGATGGGGAGTGCGCAGCATAGGGGATGGAGCACGATGGGGGAGTGCGCAGCATAAGGGATGGAGCACGATGGGGAGTGCGCAGCATGGCGGATGGAGCATGATGGGGAATGCGCAGCATGGGAGATGGAGCACGATGGGGAATGCGCAGCATAGGGGATGGAGCACGATGGGGAGTGCGCAGCATAAGGGATGGAGCACGATGGGGGAGTGCGCAGCATGGCGGATGGAGCACGATGGGGAATGCGCAGCATGGGGGATGGAGCACAATGGGGAGTGCGCAGCATGGGAGATGGAGCACGATGGGGAATGCGCAGCATAGGGGATGGAGCACGATGGGGAGTGCGCAGCATGGGGGATGGAGCACGATGGGAGGTGCACACCTCCCACCAACACACACACACACACACACACACACACACACACACACACACACACACACACACACACACACACACACACACACACACACACACACACACACACACACACACGCACGCACGCACGCAACGCGCACTGCACAACACACCACAACACACGGTGGGAACCACAAACACCGCCCTACCACAGACACCCACACACACAGACAACGCTGCACACACACAACACCCAACACACAAACACCGCGGCATACATAAATATACGCAAATACCGCACAACACACACATTGCACAAAACATACCACCCCCCAAAACACACACCCCACACCCACACAAACCGCGCAACACACACACACAATGCTACAGACACACAGCGCTCCACAAACAACGCAACACACGCAACACACATACAACACCGCTCTCAGCCCCCGCCACACCCAGACAACACCCAGAACATGTACAGCCCCTACACAAACACTTAGTAACTACACACAACAACATCTATATATATATATATATATATATATATATATATATAAAACAAAAATCATACATGAACTACACAATACGTAAATTCTAGAATACCCGATGCGTAGAATCGGGCCACCTTCTAGTATATATATATATATACTAGAAGGTGGCCCGATTCTAACGTATTGGATAGTCTAGAATGTGTATGTAGGTTAGCAGATTGAATAATAAGGTAATGAATGGACTGGATGGCTTAGGTTTAATTTAGTATATTCTTATAATTGTTTATTGGTTTATAGGCTCTTTAGCGCGCACGGTGTGGCGACGGTTGTCACTGTAATGATGTCATTTTGGAGCAACAAAGACAGACAGACAGAATAAGGCAATTATATGCAGCATCCTGGTCTGTGTCCCATCCTGGTATAGTCTCCATCCTTGTGTGGCCCCCATCCTGGTATATGGGCTGATGCTGTGATGTGGCTCAATGCTGGTATGAGCCCCCATCATGGTGCAGCCACCATCCTGACATGTTCCCCCATCCTGCGGGGTAATGTGTGCGTGGAGGTGGAGCCTAGCGTGGTCATGGCGCTGAGGTGAGGACGTCAGTGACGGGGACTGGATGGCTGGGGACAGGTGACTATCCAGGTGTGTGTGTGTGTGTGTGTGTGTGTGTTCAGCGTATACATGCGGAGGGCGGAAGTGCGGGGGGGTGGAGCCGAGTGGGGTAAAGTGCGGGGGGCGGAGTGCGGGGGGGGTGGAGCCGAGCGGGGCCATGGCGCTGAGGACGTCAGTGCTGGGGACAGGTGACTATTCGTGTGTGTGTGTGTGTGTTCAGTGTATACATGCGGAGGGCGGAGTGCGGGGGGAGTGGAGCCGAGTGGGGTAATGTGTGCGGGGGGCGGAGGTGAGCGGTGGGTATGTGTCATCTTGGTTGCCGGTGTGGGCTCCCGGGGGTGAAGCACTCACCGGGGAGGGCTGGGGACAGGTGACTATTCGTGTGTGTGTGTGTTCAGTGTATACCGTACATGCGGGGGGGTGGAGCCGAGTGGGGGTAATGTGTGCGGGGGGCGGGAGGCGAGCGGTGGGTATGTGTCGGGCTGGGTTGCCGGTGTGGGCTTCCGGGGGCTGCAGCACTCACTGGGTAGTCGGGGCTCTGTGTGGGTGCGGGGAAAAGTGTCGGGCGTCGTCCTGTCGGCCCGTAGTTCAGGCTGTTCTGTTAGCTGAGCCGTTGGTCGCATTCTCTTTAGTGCACTCGGTGTGGCGAAGGTTGTCACTGTAATGATGTCATTTTGGAGCAAGACAGAATAAGGCAATTATATATATACTAGAAGGTGGCCCGATTCTACGCATCGGGTATTCTAGAATTTACGTATTGTGTAGTTAATGTATGATTTATGTTTTATATATATATATATATATATATATAGTAGATAGATAGATAGATAGATAGATAGATGTTGTTATGTGTAGTTACCAAGTGTTTGTGTAGGGCACTGTACATGTTCTGGGTGTTGTCTGGGTGTGGCGGGGGGTGAGAGCGGTGTTGTTTGTGTGTTGCGTTGTTTGTAGAGCGCTGTGTGTCTGTAGCGTTGTGTGTGTGTGTTGCGCGGTTTGTGTGGGGTGTGTGTGTGTGTTTTGGGGGGAGGGTATGTTTTGTGCAATGTGTGTGTTGTGCGGTATGTGCGTATATTTGTGTGCGCCACGGTGTTTGTGTGTTGGGTGTTGTGTGTGTGCGGCGTTGTCTGTGTGTGTGGGTGTCTGTGTAGGGCAGTGTTTGTGGTTCCCAGTGTGTGTGTGGTGTGTTGTGCAGTGCGTGTGTGGCGGTGTGTGTGTGTGTTTTGGGGGGGAGGTGTGCACCCCCCCATCGTGCTCCATCCCCCATGCTGCTCACCCCCCATCGTGCTCCATCCCCCATGCTGCGCACACCCCCATCGTGCTCCATCCCCCATGCTGCGCACCCCCCATCGTGCTCCATCCCCCATGCTGCGCACCCCCATCGTGCTCCATCCCCCATGCTGCGCACCCCCCCATTGTGCTCCATCCCCCATGCTGCGCACTCCCCATCGTGCTCCATCTCCCATGCTGTGCACCCCCCATCGTGCTCCATCCCCCATGCTGCGCACCCCCCCATCGTGCTCCATCCCCATGCTGTGCACTCCCCATTGTGCTCCATCCCTCATACTGCGCACTCTCCCATTGTGCTCCATCCCCCATGCTGCGCACTCCCCATCGTGCTCCATCCCCCATGCTGCGCACTCCCCATCGTGCTCCATCCCCCATGCTGCGCACTCCCCATCGTGCTCTATCCCCATGCTGCGCACTCCCAAACGTGCTCCATCCCCCATGCTGCGCACCCCCCATCGTGCTCCATCCCCCATGCTGCGCACCCCCCATCGTGCTCCATCCCCCATGCTGCGCATTCCCCGATCGTGCTCCATCCCCCCATGCTGCGCACGTCCCCATCGTGCTCTATCCCCCATGCTGCGCACTCCCCATCGTGCTCCATCCCCCATTCTGCGCACTCCCCATCATGCTCCATCCCCCATGCTGCGCACTCCCCATCGTGCTCCATCCCCCATGCTGTGCACTCCCCATCGTGCTCCACAGTCACACATCAGACAGTATACACGCACACATCTGATCGCATACACTCACACACACACCCCACTTCTCCTGTGCCCACCGGTGGGTGGTCCCAGCAGCTGTGCTGCACGCCGTACTCCTCTACCGACACTCACAGATCCGATCGCATACACTCACACACACACACTCACACATCAGAACACACTCACACACATCCGATCGCATACATGCACACACACACTGATGATACATGCTTCCGGCCATGTGATCCTCCGGCAGGTCCTGGAAGTTCACTGCACAGTATCGCCGCCGAGAAGCAAGCGATATCACGGGATGTTGTGAGTGTGTGGATGCGATCTGATGTGTGTGTGAGGTGTGTGTGAGAGTGAGTGTGATCTGATGTGTGTGTGTCTGTTCTTATGTGTGTGCGTGTGTGTGTATTCCGCCGCTGCAGGACCTTGATGCGCTCACCTGGGAGCCGGTGTACGCTGGTAACCATGCTTCAATATTACTCGATGTGTTCCATGGTTACCAGCGTACCCCGCCCCCCGCTCGCACGGGAGCCCACACCAGCGTACGCCAGCGTGCACTGATGTGGGCTACCGGGGGTACAGCACTCACCTGGGAGTCAGTTCGGGGAATGCATGCGGGGGCGGGGCCAGAGCAAGCGTGCAATGCGTGAGGGGGGCGGGGCGTGGCCGAGTTGCCAATGCGTGCAGGGGGCCGGGGCGAGAGGCCAATCCGTGTGGGGGGGGCGGGGCCATGGCGAGCCCAGCGGCCAATCCGCTGTTTGTCACCGTAAGGACACAATTTTGGAGCAAGACAGACAGACAGACAGACAGAATAAGGCAATTAGATATATATATAGATATAGAGATAGATATATCTATATAGATATAGATATGTAATCTATATTACATCGGGTATTACATATTTACAATTTATTAGTTTTTTGTGTTCTAAAGTATTCCAATAAATATATTTTATGTTCTATCTCAATGTCTTGATTATTGTATCATAAAAATGATTAAATGTCTTATGTTCACATTGTACTACAATACATTTTTCACTTAAATTATAAGCAATATATGTGGGAGTCGGTGCAAGGGAAATTGAGGAGTCGGAGTCGCAGTTTTGGCTTACCGACTCCACAGCCCTGACCATCACCTAAGTGGCTAATTTTTGCACCCTGAACTTCTTTGGACGAGGAGAACCACTGTGCCTCCGCTCTTTTGACTGCTCCTTGTTTTCAGGGTCATACAAATAAATCCAGGTCTCATCCATAGTGACCAGTCGATCCAGGAAGTTCTTATCAGTCCGGAAACTCTGACAAATAGACCGTGAAGTTATCACTCGCATGCTTCTCCGATCTATTGTTAAAAATTTGAGGACCCACTTTGCAGATAGCTTCCTCATGTTCAAATGTTCATGGATAGTGACCCAGACACGTTCACGGGAAATCCCCATGATGTCTGCTATTGCTTTAGCTGAAATTTGTTGATTCTCCAGTATGAGGTTGTGCACAGCATCGACGATCTCCGGAACAACAACCACTCTCGGTCGTCCAGGACGTTCCTCATCATTGGTGCTGAAGTGGTCCGTTTTAAATTTGGCAACCCAGTTCTTAACTTTGGAATATAAAGGGCATTGATCCCCCAATGTCTGCGACATATCACCCTGAATATCCTTTGCGGAATTTCCTTGCAAAAGCAAGAATTTTTTCACTCCTCTGCTCTCAGTTGCTGTGAATATAACATTAGACTCCGCCATTGTGTTTTCCCGAGTGTGTAAAACACTGTTGCCGTAAGTAACAAACACAAAATTTTGAAAACATATATTAGATACAGAAGGCTTTCATGTGTTGTAACATTCGTTACCATAGAAACAAAAAAAAGGATCATAAAGCAAAGGACCTGTCACACACAGAGAGAAATCTGCGGTTGCAGTGAAATTGTGGACAATCAGTGCCAGGTTTGTGGCTGTGTACAAATGGAATAATATGTCCATGGTTTCACTGCAACCACAGATCTGCCAAAGATTTATCTCTGTGTGTGACGTGGCCTTTATCAGCAGCCCCTCGTAGTATATACCGTATATATTTAAACCATTGACAAACACATCGAATATGTGAGGCTAAAATAATTTTTGTTTTTTTGTCCAACTATTCCTGTCTCACATATGCAAGTTTACCTGATAATTTAAGTTCAAGAAACTAAAGAAACTAAAAGGCCTTGTGCTCACGTTGCGTTTTTGCCACAGATTTTGGTGCAGTTTGTTGGCCAAAGACTGTATGTCTCTCCTTCTCCCAGCAAAGTCTACAAGAATTCTGAAATGCTTCTTTTTTTCTTCCAGTTTTGGGTGCACAAAAAAGAAGCAGCCTGTCAGTTCGTTGTGCATTTTTGTTCTGCATTTTTTAGCCCTTCAAGCTTTTGACTACACTAAAAAAACGCATTGCACAAAAAGCACAAAAAACACACCAAAAAACGCATGAATTTTTCTGCCACAAGATGTGTTTTTAGGCCACAAGGTGCAGTTTTTAGGTGCAGAATTTTTCTTCCGCTTCCGCACATACCCAAAAGCCGCATCTAACCCATTGGCATTGAGTGCAGTCAATGCTCTGCAATGAAATGTCTTATTGGTAACTTTGCTTTCAGCTGATACTTTATAAGAATTTTAGGCGATAAACAACTTACTATTTTAAGAGCTTCTCCAATAGCATGACAAAATTGCATGGTTATACAGACTATTAATCAGTAAATACAGGATGAAGACAGTTGCTGGATAGATGTAGAAAGTGTAGTTACTCTGCTGTAAGCTCTAATAAATGTGTCCGCTGTTGGATATTAATAGATAAAGGAACATGTCGTAAGCCTTTTCTCTCTTATTGCACCATATGAGGTGGTAGAATATAGTTCCATTAGTGCCCATACTGCTGTCACTTCTCCATTTATTGCTGCTCTGGCAGGGAGCCCCTTACACATCATCATTCAGTCAAACTGTTGCAATATTAGAAAATAGGAATAGCACTGATTTTACTCTTTAAAAAAGAACCATGACATTATAAAATACAGTAGATCTCAGCCCTAATGAGGCAGGTGTACTTACTATGAAATCTATGACAGTATAGCTTTAGAATCTTTGCTGAAGATTTCATATATGAGCATTTTAGGAGTCCATCTCTAACAAAAATGTTCACTTTAATATCAGAAGGGAAAAATGGTTTTGTGTCACGTGGAGTGAGGGGATAATAGGGGATCAGCGCTCTTAGGGGTACTTTGCACACTACGACATCGCAAGCCGATGCTTGCGATGCCGAGTGCGATAGTACCCGCCCCCGTCGCAGCAGCGATATCTTGTGATTGCTGCCGTAGCGAACATTATCGCTACGGCAGCTTCACATGCACTTACCTGCCCTGCGACGTCGCTCTGGCTGGCGAACCGCCTCCTTCCTAAGGGGGCGGGTCGTGCGGCGTCACAGCGACGTCACACGGCAGGTGGCCAATAGGAGCGGAGGGGCGGAGATGAGCGGGACGTAAACATCCCGCCCACCTCCTTCCTTCCGCATTGCAGCCAGGACGCAGGTAAGGTGATGTTCCTCGCTCCTACGGCTTCACACACAGCGATGTGTGCTGCCTGCTGGAACGAGGAACAACATCGTACCGTCGCTGCTGCTAAATTATGGAAATGTCGGACCCTACCCCGATCATACAATAACGACGCTTTTGCGCTCGTTAATCGTATGTAAAAGGATTTACACAATACGACATCGACAGCGACGCCGGATGTGCGTCACTTTCGATTTGACCCCACCGACATCGCAGCTACGATGTCGTAGTGTGCAAAGTACCCCTTAGACTGGTCCTCAGGCTAGTAAGTTCTAGCTGGCCCTACTCCCAGAGATACGTCTAATGGTGATGATGTCTGGGCCGCCTTCCTTGCCCTGCTCCTGGCCAGCCCTGGTCTAGTACCCCCTCTCGCCCACCCCAGGTAAGGGCCGGGATAGGAGTGGTTGAACCCACAGATATATAGAAACGGGAAACCAAAACTCTACCACACAGCTCTCTCATACAGAGTTATCAGACAACAAATAATAAGGAGGAAAGTAAAGAGCAGGGAAAAAATAACCATACGACGAGGAATTCCACAGCACACCAAGGAACACGCAGCAAATCACCAGTTACTGGAACTCAACGACATACAGATCCAATTAGCAAAAGCTATAGTTGGCATGGGATTACAGATTTCTCAATCTTAAAAAGGTGGGAAGCAACTGTGATAGGTTACACACAACATGTGATCCAAAAGATAACCAGCAAGCTAGCAGAAATTAACTCTTGCTAGCACGATCATTATTGAGCACACAGCTGGTTGATGTTCGAGCCTGTTTGTGCAACTCAGAAGCACCAGAAAAAGTACAGTATGGAATGTCAGAATCTGTAGTCTGTGCAGCGTCTTGATGCTTCCATGACACTCGGCGAGTTAATTGCTAAACACTGTGTGACATTATGCATCCATTCTGCCATGAATTTTGAAAGTAAGTATATCAGCTTAATGAGTTCTTTTAAAAACGTATTGAGTTTGTATTGTGAAATCTGTTGCCATTTCCATTTACCAAAGCTTACCGTCTGCTTTATGCTGGTCCGGGCTCTTGATGAAATTTTGAAGCACCATTCCAGCATTATTTTTGGAATTGAACCACTGGAGTGGTGCTATTAATGTAAGTCTCATGCCCCCTGTCTTATAAATTACCTGTGGCCATTTTCATCTTTTTCCAGCATCACTCCAGTCGGTCTCCGATGGTTTATGACCTGATGGCAACTCCTGTGTTTCACATGCAGGAGATCACATCTCAATACAAGTCTATGAGAACCTAGTTCTGGTCTCATTCTGGTTCTCATAGACTTGTATTGAGAGCTTGTGACATAATTTCTGACTTCTGGCCATTCAGAACTTAAGAGTACAAGATAGCGCCGCAGGACTGAAGCTGCGTCGGTAAAAGGTGAAGAAGTCAGAAGGTAAGTATATGACAGGGAGTAGGTGACTTAGATTAAAAGAGCCACTCCATTGCTAAAAGTAAAAAAAAAAACGCTTGAGTGGTGCTTTAACTGTGGAAGAACAGGTGGACCTGTGCTTTTAGGAGCTTTGCAGGAGACGTTTCTGGTATTCTACAGTTGCCCAGATTACAAGGCATTACACACAACTTGTTGCGTTTTGAGGTGGCACATTAAAATTCTGATTTGGGCTCATGTTGGTATGTAAGTTGACATATAGAAAAGCCGTTCCTTACCTTAGCTCTTAGCTCAAAATATTTCAAAATTTGTGGTGTGAGATGACCAGAGAGGTTTATTCTATGTGCTTGTGTGCCCACCTAGTGGTTGTGATATGAATTGCACTCCGTCAAGTGATTTCACTCCGTCATGCTTATGCTGTCACGGAGGCAAATGAGAAAACAATATGTCATGTGTACCTTCCACTTGAAAAATGTTAACACTCATCAGTTCATCATGCCCTTTCCAGTCCTATTGGTTTCTTAAAGGGGTTGCCCACTACTCAGACAAACCATTCTCAATATCTTATTTCCCCATATGAAATAATAACCGCCATACTCACTTCCGATGCGAGTACTGTTGTAGCCCTGTAGCCAATCAGCAGCCACTTCGCATTCACTTTCTTTAGACCAATATTTCTCAACTCCAGTTTTCAAGACCCACCAACAGATCATGTTTTTAGGTTTTCCTCAATATTAGACAGGAAATAATTCTATCACATGTGCAGCATTAAGGAAATCCTGAAAACCTGATTGAGGAAAACCTGAAAACAAGATCTGTTGGTGGGTCTTGAGGACTGGAGTGGAGAAACACTGCTTTAGCCAAAACTGAAACCTAGAAGTGAGAGCTTCTCCTGCTCTCTGGTCTCATCCAGATGTCTGTTACATCTGAAGGAAGTGAGAGTGAAGCGGCCACTGATGGGCTACAGGGCTCACGTGACACAATGTGAGCACTGGGAGAGAAGACGACAACATCACTGGAACAGTCCTTACACCGGAGGTGAGTGTATCTGTTCAGATTTTACATGAGGAAAGTAGACTGATTGAAAGGGTCCGAGTAATGGACAACCCCTTTAAATTACAGTCGAGCATCAACAATTAATGTATTGTTCATAATAATTGTAATTTTCAAGATAACTTATGCGTATTTGTGATACAGATGATGTGGTGTAGATGATACCTTCTGGCCACAGTGTGAATACCTGTTCTGAATCAAAACAATGTCAAAACACCTGAAAAAGTATAACATAATAATTTGCGTCTGATATTTTCACTCTGGCAAACCCATTTATTGTCTTATTTTTTTCTTTTTTACAGTCTCAAGGATCCCCTCTTTCCCCCCAGCGACCTGTGTCTCACAGGCCTGAAGTAGTGGATGATTTTCTTCGCAATTTTCTGATTAAAATGGGGATGATGAAAACCTTGGAATGCTTTCAGACAGAATGGTAGGTTTACTTATCTGTGAAACTTCTGATGGTCCTAAAAGCCAGGGAAATTGTTTAAGGCTCGCCATTACATTGTCGTTATTACTGAACTCTAGCAGATGCAGAAAAAATAATGAGAAAAATATTGGTTGGCAACAAGATTTAGTACCATAAAATCACTAGGTAGAAACAACTTGGCAGAAGAAACATTTTCAAACTTGCTTTACTTGAGAGAGAAAAACTTTTCAAGGACTAAACCTTGTACTTAAAGCATGCACATTATTGTATGGAACGTGTGCAGCGAGAAAATGAATCTGTGTATTGCTGCATCTCCTTTTGGTTTGGCAGACAGCTAGCGTACAATCTGTGAGAGATGGTACTATGTTACTAGCACAGTGCTTGGTTCCAGAGGAAACAGATGCCACATGCCAGAGGGAGCATGGATCGCTGCCCTGAGATAATGTGCCAGTGGCATTCACTCTAGTCGGATCACAGGCTTGCTAGAACATTTCATTTGTATACAGTATCTACAAAGTAAAATAGAGGGGACTCGAATATGACGCTCAATAACTTATACAGATTTCTGTTTTAACCTAGTTGTCATTGGTAGAGTTTAAAATACTATATCCATTCATAAAATATTATCCTTTTTAAATGGGCTTTCCCATCACATAGTACAGATCTGACTACTGAGTCACCACTAGTATCAAGAATAGGAGTACTATGGTATTTACCAGTTAAAGAGGTTGTGACTATTTGGGTGCTCTCTATGATTATTTTTGGGTAAAACATAAATTGACTAGATTCCCATGTAGGTCGACTGCACACACAATGTTTTAAGCCGGCCATACATCTTTTGATGGCTGTTGGCCAAATAATGCTTTTGCCAATCATCTGATCAATCGCCATCTTAGCTGACTCTCCCATAAACAGGAGGGCTCATTTGGCCGAGCATTATTGTGTTGTCTATGCTAGCCTATTTCATGTCAGCGGGCCGGATTATCTACGACAGAATTATGCAATCGGGAGTCGGAAATCAAACATCCACGATTGACATCATCCCTGGCAATTATTCGGCCAGTACACAGATACTGTACACCTTTGGCTGTTGACCAAATCTGTCGTCATTCGTGAGTTGGCCAATGTTATGTTAGTGTGTTAGAGGGCTTTTAGTTCTAGGATTTTACCTAATCTCATTCACTTGCTACATGAAAAATCCCACATCAGAAACTAAAGCGGGCTTTACACGTTACAATATTGCTAGCAATTACTAGCGATATCGTACGCAAAAGCACCCGCCTCCGTCGTGCATGCGATTCCGTGTGATCGCTGCCGCAGCGAACATTATCGCTACGGCAGCGTCACACACACTTACCTGGTTGGTGGTGTCGCTGTGACTGCCGAACAATCCCTCCCTCAAGGGGGGGGGACATTTGGCATCATAGCGATGTCACCGCGACGTCACTAAGTGGCCGGCCAATCAAAGCGGAGGGGCGGTGATGAGCGGAACGTAACATCCCCCCGCCTCCTTCCTTCCTCAATGCGGCCGGCGGCAGATAAGGAGATGTTCCTCGCTCCTGTGGTGTCACACACAGCGATGTGTGCGCCGCAGGAGCGACGAACCACATCAATAATCAACCATTACCGATTTTTGGTTTTGGGACAACCTCTCCATGGTGAACAATTTTCACCATTTTTGAGGTCGCTTAAGGTCGCTGGTAAGTGTCACACGCTGCGATATCGTCAATGACGCCGGATGTGCGTCACTAACAACGTGACCCCGACGATAAAACATTAATGATATTGTAGCGTGTAAAGCCCCCTTAACTGTTGAGCATCCATTAGATGTACCAAATGTGTCACTTTACCCAGCTCATCCCGATTGCCCTGTTGCAGTGGCAAGTGAGATAATTTATGAGGTTGAGGTCAGGTGTGATTTGTCAAAAATCACAGCTGCCATCGAGCTCTGGATTGGTAATGGAGAGGTGTTTATGAGACCTCCCCATTACCAACCCTGTAAGTAAAAAGAAAAAAAAACCCACAAAAACACAAAAATCCTTTATTTAAAAAAAATAAATAAAAAGACACTGCCTTTCACCAATTTATTAACCACAAAAACACCCTCGCAGGTCTGACAAACACAACGATCCCAGGTCTGCTGCATCTAGTAGCCACAGTGATGGAAAATGCGACCACTCACTGCAGCTTCTGGGACACACTGAGGGCAGCAGGGAGTACCAAGTGTGACCACCGGTGAAC
Source organism: Anomaloglossus baeobatrachus (assembly GCF_048569485.1). Classification (NCBI taxonomy): domain Eukaryota; kingdom Metazoa; phylum Chordata; class Amphibia; order Anura; family Aromobatidae; genus Anomaloglossus; species Anomaloglossus baeobatrachus. Next base: position 101,323,107 of record NC_134359.1, on the reverse strand, counting down.
CCTTTGCCAGACTGGCGGATTGCGGGACACGGAGCCACACAAGTCCAGCAACCCGGCAGTTCACACTCGAGACTCCCCACTGCCCTCAGTGAAAGTTGAACCTGCTGCCAGATTGCTGTGTGGCCATTTCCCACAATCCAACAGTCCTGCGATCTGACAGTGGGTTCTATTTTCACTGAGAGTAGCTGGTTCAACTTGCACTGAGGGCAGTGCGGAGCTCCAAGTGTGAACTCCAGTGACCTCACTGTGAAGATAACGCGCACAGCTGGGGGCTACAGCCTGTAGTTGTCTGCACTGGGTATCAATATACGTACAAGGGACCCTACGCCATTTTTCCAACTTATTTATTTATTTTTACACTCCACTTTGGGGACCCACACAATTACTGTGAGGGCAACCAATTACAGACACCAGCACACAGGGTGGGCGGGGGAAGCAGTGAATATTCAAGAACTCTAATGAGCGGAGCCAGAAGTATTGTGACAGCCGCAGGGAATCTTAGTAAGTATTCACCTGCTTTAATCCTAGTAATACTCTAACAACATTATTCCCAGAAACCAAATGTGAGTGAGAAATTCATCCAGACATCTTCCCCATGCTGTTCCCATTCAGTTTCAACACTTTTCCATCCATTTCAGCATTTTTTACTGCCTTCCCAGACCAACTTCCAAGGTCCTTCGGAAAATTATTCATATTTACCATTGACTTGTATTGGTTCGTTATTCGTGAAGAATTCATAAATGTTGGCTTAGATACATAGACGATGTTTTGTTTGTGTGGCAGGGAGCGGCGGAGCAGCTTGATCTTTTTATGAAACAACTAAATATTAATGATTTTAACATTAAACTCACCTATAAAAGTAGCAGACATAGGATAGACTTCCTTGACATCTTGATTAAGGTGGATCAGAGGGGAGTGATCCAGACGGACGTCTTTCGTAAGACGACTTCCGTCAATGCTCTGCTACATGCTACATCTGACCATAATCCATCTACAATTCGTGCCATTCCCACCGGACAATATCTGAGGATGAGGCGAATTTGCTCTTCTAATGATAGTTTTGAGGCTCAGTCGGCCGATCTCAGGGAGCGTTTCCGTGAGAGGGGATACAGTGGTAGGAGCATTAGGGCGGGTTATAATCGGGCTAAAACTACCCCCCGACTGCAACTACTCACTGTTGCCCCGAAGAAAATGGCAGAACGTGATACCGCGGTACGGTTCATTGGAACACACAGTCAGGAATGGGAGACTATACGCCGGATTTTGAAAAAACACTGGCCGGTGTTGATGACCGACCCTATTTTGGCTAGTGTGCTTACCCAGAATCCCCTTATGACATCTAGGAGAGCAAGGAATTTGAGGGACATACTAGTCCAGAGCCACTATGTTCCACCTCGGATTAACCATTTTGGTTCTCACGGTCCTTTACAGGGTTGTTTTCCCTGTGGCCACTGTGTGGCATGCTGCAATGTCCTTCGTAGTCAAACATTTTGTTCATCTGATGGACAGAAAACCTATAACATCAAACATTACATCACGTGTGCAACTACACATGTGGTGTACTTTGCAACATGCACATGCCCCCTGACCTATGTGGGACTCACTTCTAGGGAGCTCCGCATTAGGGTCAGGGAGCATGTGAGGGACATTGCTGCGGCCAAAACAGAGGTGGACCCCACATTACTCAAAACACTGCCCAGGCATTTTAGATCACATCACTCCTGTGACCCCTCAAAATTGAAGATAAGAGGGATTGACGTGGTAACTGGAGGAATCAGGGGTGGTGATCTTAAAAAACGCTTGGCGCAGTGTGAGACCAAGTGGATAGTGACCCTGGACACACTGGCCCCTAAGGGCCTAAATGAATCAGTGAGTTATGCCCCTTTTTTGTAGTGTAGGACATTCCCTTGACTTTGTATAGTCTGCCTCCTTGTAAGGTGTTCTATTTGAATAACTCTGTGATATTATGGTACTTATGATCATCTCTCTATATAAAGGACAACATACATATAGACAAATTTTGTTTTCCATTTTGGGGTTATATCTGTTGTCCATTCTGATTTGCCATTCGCTCCTTCACCTGTATCCTTTGTCTTCTTATTTATGTTTTTAACTTTTTTAACTGTTTTTAATCTGCCTCAATTTTTGTGCATCCCTCCCTATTGGTCTGGCTTGTTTATTGACTTATGCATGTTCCTCTTTAGGACCCAGAAAGTGACTGCATGCTCGATGATTGAGATTCATCATCCCTATCAAATTATTTGAACAACTAAAGACGGATCTCTCCACGCGACGTTTTGTCACCTTCTTGCTAAATGCTATTATGCTATTTCATATTATGGAGTGATTTGTTTACACTTGCCGTGGTATCCGGCTGTCTCGGTGCGATCTCATCTGGTGCCGCTCGTTTGCGCGTAGTTGGGGCCGTCTATACGTTGCGCGCATGCGCGGGAGCCTTGGTGACGCGTCCCCGCTCCCGCGCATGCGCGAAGTTGACGTGACGGCTGTCATCTCGCGGTCTCTCGTGCGGCGCCGGGTGTGATTGCCGCGAGCGAGACTTCCGGGTCCGCGGCAATCACTGCGATACATTTAAAAGCCAGCGACAAGGGAGGGAGTGCACCTCATGCCTCCTCCCTGACGAAGATTTAATATAGTAATATCGAAACGTACGTAGGTCTTCCTGAGGCTGCAGTGACTGGCGGCTCTCCCTCCTCACGTGGTCGAAGTGGTAATGGTCTTTTGATACACTGTGCTTTATGTGTGTGGGCTCTGACTGGGGTTTCATAATCCCATTGTGGCTACAAAGTTTTTTATGCCTCATACTTCATCAGCAGTCTGATCTGAGAGCGCTCTAAACACTATACTCATTAGTGCTTTTGCACATATGAGGTTGTTATGTCTGATATAGACACGCTCTGTGACTTTGTGATAATCACTTTAGTAATTCTGTCTGTTGTTGTGCTGTTATTCTTTGTCTGTGTGGCCCATATGAATTAACACCCAGGTGCTTTTCCACACTATCAAGCACGTGTGTTCCATATGCTGTATGTACTTACAATCTAATCTATGTACCATGCCCCAATGTAGGGGATAACCGCCATCTATGTTTTTAGATGTTTTTATGACTGTTTGGATTCCCCCCACCTGTATTTAATAAAAATTTGTTATCCTTTTGCACCTTAAAAACTCGTTTTCTCTCTCTTCAATTAAGAATTCATAAATAGTAGAAATTATTCGGCACAAATAATCTGAACCCAAATATTTTACTATTCGCTCATCTCTACTAGTAATAACTGGTTAATATTTTGCTAAATTTGGATAGTTCTGGCCTATAATACGTTTTTCATTGTCACAGAGAATAATGACACTTACTTGTTATTCCTTTAGGTATGAAATGATGCAGAAAGGCCTCCTGCAGCCAGAAGCTGTTGGTTTTGTCCCAGATGTTTACGCTCACAACCAGATGCTAGACTCTGAGATAAAGAGTTTGAAGAAAGAAGTGGAAACCTACAAACTTGCTGCAAGGTGCAAACTACTTATTCTACAGAAGTTAATCAGATGCAACTTGTTCCACCTTAGATGAGGATCAGTATCTTTAACTTCTAAAAGTAGAAGTTGAAAGAGGTTGATGTTTTATTATATTTTTCCAGTTGCATTGATTTTTTTAATTTTACATAAATGTACTTTAATAGCAGGTCAGTAGACATGACTACCTGTATGGTTCTGGTTCCCATGCCCAACATAAATATTCTATATATCTACCGTAGTATCTAATACATCACAAACAGGAAGAAACAGACCATATAGTCCATAAGTATTAATAAAAAATATATTTGTATTTTATTGAAAGACAAAAATGGGGTAAAAAGTGGATGTACACAATAGAAATTAAGCCAGAATCCAAAAACAGGTATCATAATATAAACCACAGGTAAGTAGTCATATCATTAAAGTGCCAGTGCAACAAAAGTAATGGTTATATTTCCCAAAAAATGTGTTCACAGCCACTACAACAATGAACCTACCATTTTTTGGGACAATTCTGTACATCGCAGTAACTGCACACCCTATGGGAGTTAAGTGGTGTGCCTGAACATAGAGCATTCCTATGGATTTACTGCCCAAGTTTGTTATAGAAAATGAAAAAAGAAAAAGTATAATAAAGTATCCAGTTCACCGATATCCGTTGATGGAATCAGTACTCTAAGGACGATGCAAGGAACATGTGTCCACAGCAATCAGAGGGAAAAGCATGGTCAGCATCCAGCATATATGTCCAGGAGAGAATGGTTTGTAAAAGCAAGGTTTTATTGAAGATCCATTAAAATAAGTGCAAAAAACCAATAATGGCAGACAAGTTACGTGTTTCGAACAAATGGTCCTTATTCATAGACTGCACAAAATACTAAGAGCAAAGGTAAAAGACAGTTGCACAGGAGAGTTGCAGCTCACGTGACAGTAGAAAACCAGCACAGATGGTACATATTTTTCTCCACATGCTTAATTTAATGGATCTTCAATAAAATGTTGTTTTTACAAACTATTTTCTCCTGGACTATATGCTGGACGCTGACCACACTCTTCCTCCCAAGTTTGTTATATACAGTTAGGTCCAGAAATATTTGGACAGTGACACAAGTTTTGTTATTTTAGCTGTTTTCAAAAACATGTTCAGAAATACAATTATATATATAATATGGGCTGAAAGTGCACACTCCCAGCTGCAATATGAGAGTTTTCACATCCAAATCGGAGAAAGGGTTTAGGAATCATAGCTCTGTAATGCATAGCCTCCTCTTTTTCAAGGGACCAAAAGTAATTGGACAAGGGACTCTAAGGGCTGCAATTAACTCTGAAGGCGTCTCCCTCGTTAACCTGTAATCAATGAAGTAGTTAAAAGGTCTGGGGTTGATTACAGGTGTGTGGTTTTGCATTTGGAAGCTGTTGCTGTGACCAGACAACATGCGGTCTAAGGAACTCTCAATTGAGGTGAAGCAGAACATCCTGAGGCTGAAAAAAAAGAAAAAATCCATCAGAGAGATAGCAGACATGCTTGGAGTAGCAAAATCAACAGTCGGGTACATTCTGAGAAAAAAGGAATTGACTGGTGAGCTTGGGAACTCAAAAAGGCCTGGGCGTCCACGGATGACAACAGTGGTGGATGATCGCCGCATACTTTCTTTGGTGAAGAAGAACCCGTTCACAACATCAACTGAAGTCCAGAACACTCTCAGTGAAGTAGGTGTATCTGTCTCTAAGTCAACAGTAAAGAGAAGACTCCATGAAAGTAAATACAAAGGGTTCACATCTAGATGCAAACCATTCATCAATTGCAAAAATAGACAGGCCAGAGTTAAATTTGCTGAAAAACACCTCATGAAGCCAGCTCAGTTCTGGAAAAGTATTCTATGGACAGATGAGACCAAGATCAACCTGTACCAGAATGATGGGAAGAAAAAAGTTTGGAGAAGAAAGGGAACGGCACATGATCCAAGGCACACCACATCCTCTGTAAAACATGGTGGAGGCAACGTGATGGCATGAGCATGCATGGCTTTCAATGGCACTGGCAAAGCATTAAGAAGGAGGAAACCCAGCGTTTGGTGATGTCCATGGGTTCCGGACTTAAGGCAGTGATTACCTCCAAAGGATTCGCAACAAAATATTGAAAATAAAAAATTTTTTTTTGGGTTTGGTTTATTTGTCCAATTACTTTTGACCTCCTAAAATGTGGAGTGTTTGTAAAGAAATGTGTACAATTCCTACAATTTCTATCAGATATTTTTGTTCAAACCTTCAAATTAAACGTTACAATCTGCACTTGAATTCTGTTGTAGAGGTTTCATTTCAAATCCAATGTGGGGGCATGCAGAGCCCAACTCGCGAAAATTGTGTCACTGTCCAAATATTTCTGGACCTAACTGTACTATGCTATATGCCCCTATCCAAAAATTTATGTTGGGTTAACTACAAGACAGCTCAAAATTAGGATACAGAAACAGGTCATCGGTATTATGTCTGCCCAGCAAGAAAATAATTCGTTAGTAGTTAAAACCATACCTAGACATTTTAAGCAATATCATGATTGTCATGCCTCTCCACTTCAGGTTAGGGGCATTTGACACCATTACTCCATCAATTAGAGGTGGCAATATCAGCCAACAGCTGGCCCAAAGAGAGGCCGAGTGGATGTGTTCTCTCAAAACTACACATTTCCTGCAACTCAACGAAAATCTTAGCTTTGCCCACATTTTCCCTTCCACCCTCTGTTTCCTTTTATTCATTCAATCTATAGATATTTGTGCCCAATTTCTTTAGTATTGCACAGGTGGTGCATTGATAATGGTTTACCTGTGCAATAGTAAGATATTCCTGAAAAAATGATCTGTTGGGATGACTGCAGTTTGGGAAACACTGATCTGCAGCATTTAAAGAGGACCTGTCAACACAAACGTGTAGTGTAAAGTAAAGACATGGCTGTAATGGTGCCATAAAACAGATTACATTGATATTTTATTTTAGTGTTTCCAACTCCAGACCTCATACGCCACCAACAGTGCATGTTTTCAGGATTCCTTATTATTGCAAAGGTGAAGGAATTAACACCTTGTCTATACTAAGAAAATCCTGAAATACTATGTCCCAAGAATGACAAAAGTATTTTAGGAGTGATACCTTTATAGGCTAACCAGAAAAATTATATTAGCAAGCTTTCAGAGCACAAAGGATCCTTCTTCAGGCAATTACAAATTTTTTTTTTTTCGTAATTTGCCTGAAGAAGGAGCCTTTGTGCTCTGAAAGCTTGCTAATATAATTTTTCTGGTTAGCCTATAAAGGTATCACTCCTAAAATACTTTTGTCATTCTTGGGACATAGCCAGAAAAATTAATTGAAATACTAACACGGTACCACAATATTACCCTGTATTGCACATTGTAAGGAAATCCTGAAAACATGATCTGTTGGTGGCTATTGAGGTCTGCAATTGGGAACACTGCCTTACTTGAAGAAATCTGCTTTGTAGTTCTTCTATCATCACTATTTAAAAAGATCTGCTAATTAGTTTCAAGTGCACAGGGACTGGGTCTTCTCATCCGTAACTGTGTAATGCATTTACCCCGTCTGCTTCCGGTCTGTGAATGACCAGTCACTGCTATTTTAGTGACTAGCTTTTTCAGTTTGAAATCTCACACCAGCGCTGTCATTGCTGTGGCCGTAGCCTGCCCATATTGAGGTCTTAGCTGAGCTATAGTATCCTAGGTGGCACATGCACAGTCATCTCAAAGACCTCATTTGTAACGTTTCCACCAGAGTCTGCTCCTGCGACTTCTGCTTAGGTCACCAGGCCTCATCGTATTCCCGCCATGAGCAATGCTGGTGATAGTGGAAGAGTCAGTGGCTACAAGAACAAGAACTACAAAGCAGATTTGTTCAACTACGGCTACTTTCACACATCAGTTTTTTGGCATCAATCCGGCGTGTGCCTGATGCAACGGATCCGGTGCAGAATATGCAAAAACGGATGCGCCGGATCCCTTTTTTTTTTACGGATCCAGTATACTGGAGCCATCAAAAAACGGATCCGGCGCATCTGTGTTTGCATCCGTTTTGTCCAATTTTTTGCTGGATCCGTTTTTTTACAAAAAATTGGAGCATGCTCAGTTAAAAAAAACGTTACAAGAGACGTTCCATCCGGCCACCACATTAGCCAATTACGATGGATCCGGCAGAAGCCAGATGCAACGCAAGGCCATCAGGCGCAATCCGGAGCTAATACAAATCAATGGGAATAAAACGGATCCAGCGCCGGATCCATTTTATCCGTTATTTTCCGGATTGTGCCTGATGGAAAAATACTGATTTGTGAAAGTAGCCTAAGATATCAATATAATCTGTATTATATCGCCATTACAGCCATGTCCTTACTTTACATTATAATTTCATGCGGAAAGGTCCTCTTTAAAGAGGATCTATCAATTTGTACATTTTTTCTTGCCTTGTGTAAATCCTACAGTTCTGAATCTGGCGTGTTTTTTTTCTATTCTTCACCTCTTCATTCTTGAGATATGGCCTCCACTCCCTAAGCAGATTCCCATAGAGAAGTACTGCTGGCCACACCTCCTTGGCTAAAATGGCTAGATTTACGTACAAGAAAGAGGAGGACGTACCTCGGGAATAGAGAGGCGCAGTAACAAAATATAAGTGTGGAGCCCAGGAGTGCATTACCTTCAGGGTCTTCAGGGACTCCACGTGGAGGGACAGTCTGGTCACAGGTAGGTAACCTTCAATGGGAATTTGTGACGCCACTCTCGGCATTGCGGTCAGGGCGACCGCCACTGCAGATTAGGGGACGCCTGGGGCTGATGTTGAATGCAGTTACAGTCATATGAAAAAGTTTGGGCACCCCTATTAATGTTAACCTTTTTTCTTTATAATAATTTGGGTTTTTGCAACAGCTATTTCAGTTTCATATATCTAATAACTGATGGACTCAGTAATATTTCTGCATTGAAATGAGGTTTATTGTAGTAACAGAAAATGTGCAATCCGCATTTAAACAAAATTTGACAGGTGCATAAGTATGGGCACCTCAACATAAAAGTGACATTAATATTGTGTAGATCCTCCTTTTGCAAAAATAACAGCCTCTAGTCGCTTCCTGTAGCTTTTAATGAGTTCCTGGATCCTGGATGAAGCTATATTTGACCATTCCTGTTTACAAAACAATATCAGTTCAGTTAAGTTTGATGGTCGCCGAGCATGGACAGCATGCTTCAAATCATCCCACAGATTTTCAATAATATTCAGGTCTGGGGACTGGGATGGCTATTCCAGAAAATTGTAATTGTTCCTCTGCATGAATGCCTGAGTAGATTTGGAGCGGTGTTTTGGATCATTGTCTTGCTGAAATATCCATCCCCTGCGTAACTTCAACTTCGTCACTGATTCTTGCACATTATTGTCAAGAATCTGCTGATACTGAGTTGAATCCATGTGACCCTCAACTTTAACAAGATTCCCGGTGCCGGTATTGGCCACACAGCCCCAAAGCATGATGGAATCTCCACCAAATTTTACTGTGGGTAGCAAGTGCTTTTCTTGGAATGCCGTGTTTTATTGCCTCCATGCATAACGCCTTTTTATATGACCAAACAACTCAATCTTTGTTTCATCAGTCCACAGGACCTTCTTCCAAAATGTAACTGGCTTGTCCAAATGGGCTTTTGCATACCTCAGGCGACTCTGTTTGTGGTGTACTTGCAGAAACGGCTTCTTTCGCATCACTCTCCCATACAGCTTCTCCTTGTGCAAAGTGCGCTGTATTGTTGACCGATGCACATTGACATCATCTGCAGCGAGATGAAGCTGCAGGTCTTTGGAGGTGGTCTGTGGATTGTCCTTGACTGTTCTCACCATTCTTCTTCTCTGCCTTTCTGATAATTTTCTTGGCCTGCCACTTCTGCGCTTAACAAGAACTGTACCTGTGTTCTTCCATTTCCTTACTATGTTCCTCACAGTGGAAACTGCCAGTTTAAATCTCTGAGACAACTTTTTGTATCCTTCCCCTGAACAACTATGTTGAATAATCTTTGTTTTCAGATCATTTGAGAGTTGTTTTGAGGAGCCCATGATGCCACTCTTCATAGGAGATTCAAATAGGAGAACAACTTACAAGTGTCCACCTTAAATACCTTTTCTCATGATTGGATACACCTGCCTATGAAGTTCAAAGCTCAATGAGGTTATAAAACTAATTTAGTGCTTTAGTAAGTCAGTAAAAAGTAGTTAGGAGTGTTCAAATCAAGAAATTGATAAGGGTGCCCATACTTTTGCACCTGTCAAATTTTGTTTAAATGCGGATTGCACATTTTCTGTGAGTACAATAAACCTCATTTCAATCCAGAAATATTACTCAGTCCATCAGTTATTAGATATATGAAACTGAAATAGCTGTTGCAAAAACCCAAATTGTTATAAAGAAAAAAGGTTAACATTAATAGGGGTGGCCAAACTTTTTCATATGACTGTAGATGTAGTGGCCTCCCGAATGTGAGGCTGGCCCCAGGGCCCAGTGTGGGGGTGTGGAACCACAGGTCGCAGAATGACTCACACGCACAACCAGACTGTCTTTCAGGGTTTTTACTCACGTCAGGTGGCAGGGTTGAGTAACCCGGGCATAGCTGTCATACACAAAGTAGAGAACCAGGCTCTTTCAGGCTGACTTGTGAGGGTGGCTACTGACTCGCCTTCCTAGCCCTTCTGTTTTTGAGGTGACCCAGACTTGTAGCCCTACGGGGTCACCCAGGGAAGTTTGCTGCTGCCTGTTCTCCCCTTTTTCGGCCCGTCTGCTTGTAGTCTGGACCAGGTCACTCCGGCTGCTTGCCTCTTTTGAACTATGGGCCCTCTCGTTGCTACGTGGCTCCAGACTCTGTGGTGTTGTGTTGGAGGGTATGAAGTACCCCCACCTGCAGGTTTGGCAGGCCAACTGAATGGAACCCTGCGCTGGGGACCTGTAACCCCGTGTGGCCTGGTCCTCTCCTGGCAGTCCCCGTACTCAGCCACCCCTTTGCACTCCAGCCTTGGGTGGATTTCGGGCGGCACTACCAGGTGACTGTTCTCCTCCGTCAGTAGCCACTGCACCTGCGGTGTCTGACTAGTGACAGCCTCCAGGTCTCCTCCTTGCGACTACTCTCCCTGAGCTTCACTTCAGACTGGCTCACTACTTCCTCCAATCTGTGCCTGCCTACGCAACTTAGCAACCAGGCTCTCTACCACACCCCTTGAGTGGAGATGGAGGCCTCGCCCCCTCCTGGATTCCCCAGGGGTTCCTTCAAAGGTCAATGTGGGAGACCTGATTACTATGCGCCTGTGTAACCACACCTCGGTCAGCCTTCTGGATTACCTGTGTTGTACTGCCTCCAGCATGGGTGCAGTACTCAGTGGTGCCTGACCAGGTCAGGGGTGCCACATTCCCCCTTAGTTATCAACAGCAGGTCCTCGGGCTGCAAGACAAACCTTTTAAAATGCATAAAACAGTAAAACATGTAAAAGCATTGTAAAACACTGTAAAACATACCAGGTATTATTTTTCACCACCCTCCACCCACAAGTCCGTTACCCACCCAAAACCCTCTCAGGAGGCAGGTCACCAGTCCTTTTAGCAACCAGGTCAGGGCCATCTGTTTCCCCAGACCTTTCCTTCAATCTTCCTCTCCCGTCGAGCCGCGCCTTCGGCCACTTCTGGCAGGATGTAGAGGCGGCTTTCTTGGTCTGGTGGTTAACAGGGTTTACCCTGCTTTGTGGAGCCGTGCCTTCAGCCTCTTCTGGCAGGAATGTAGAGGCGGCGTCCACAGTCGATACAGACAGGGTACCCTCTTTGTGGTGGAGAGCCAGGTCCCATAAACAGGCGTGCTCTCTGGTCACAGACAAGCCAGGCCCCTAAACAGGCAGGCTCTGGTGGAGGTACCATTCAAGGTAACTACATACACTGCGAGAGTTTGTTTCTATAGCCAGTTCACAGCCTTATGGTCTGTATTTTCAAAAGTGCACAAAACCAGGTGCAAAGAGCATTTTTAAAGGGTTTCTCACATTAGTTCATGTGGGCGCATTTCTTGAACTTTTCTGTAAACGTTGCAAACTTTAAAACTTCAACTTTCTTTACTTGACTTTACTTTACATGGACTCTTCTTCCTTCTTCTTACCAGGGCTTTGGCATGTAGGGCTGTGGCACCTGTCAATCACTGTGTCTCTGTCGTCATCCGTGGTACTCGCTGTGTCTTGTCCTTTTGTCTTTTTCTGTTCTTTCCTCTGTTTCTTTCTCTTGTTCTGTTTCTGTTGACTTTGGGGTAGGCTACGTGGAGACAGCTGGGCTGCTATAGGCATTTCTGGGGCATGGTGTGAAGTCTAGCGCAAACCAGCCACGTTCTTCTTGATGCTTTGTGAACTCCACCAAGTCTCCCATGTGCAAGTTCCTTCCAGGATGTCCTCTGGGCAAATGGGCTCTCACATCCTTCCGGCTGACAAAGATTCCTTCTCTGACACCAGGTGCAACGATGAAGCCGTATCCTGACTTTAAATTCTTCCACTACACCACAGCAAAGGGGTCCTCTTTCCTGGTGACAGGTCTTTCTTAGTATCTGCTTGTCTTGGAGGTCCCTGGCTGTAACATCTTTTCTATGCCGATCTGGGGACTGCTGCATTGCGGTCTGTTTTCCTCGGGTGCGGCGCCGTGCTCTGCTTGTGGGACTTTTTGTGACTGCAGACTCCCAGGCTACGTACATATTGGGCATGTACACGGTCAGTTTCTCGTCAGCAGAGGGTGTCGGGCTCTCCTCATCCCAGCGGGAGTATGGCAGCATTTCTGGCTCTGGGCCCCCTTCAATCACACAAGGTGCTGTGTCTTCCTCTTATGGTTCTGGGGTCAGCTCCTCAGCCTCCTGGCCTCCCTTCCCCCTTAGTTCTCCTGAGCACTCCTCTGATGGCAGCGCTGGGGACAGACTTCTCTCCTCGGGACAGGGCGGTGGGCTTATCTGAGCTGGGGCAGCCGCTAGGATCACTCCGTGTAACCGCCTGGGGACAACGTACTGGTCCACCAGGTCTTTTGGGAACTGCGCCTCCAGCTCTGCCTTGAATCTCAAGAACGCAGGGTCTTCTCCCGGCGGGGACGCAGGACCTGGTTCTTTGGTCAGCGGCTGGGGTGCGGTGGCTGTTGCTGCCTTGCAGGCTAGAGTAGATGGCCTTGCGGCCTGGTCTTGGCGGCCTGGTCTTGGCGGGCCGGGCTGGGCGTTGCTGCTACGGCTTGGTCTTGGCGGGCTGAGCCTTGCGTGGCGACAGCCTGGTCTTGTTGGGCTGAGCCTGGCGTGGCTGCGGCCTTGTCTTGGCGGGCCGAGTCTGGCGTTGCTGCGGCTTGGTCTTGGCGGGCCGAGCCTTGCGTGGTGGCGGCCTGGTCTTGTCGGGCCGGGCTGGGCGTCATCCCATCCAGCATCTCTGCAGGGACCGTGGGTTTCACAGCGTGGGCTATGGCTGGCATCTCCTCCGGGGTCGCAGCAGGAATCTTCGCGGGCATCACAGCGTGGCGCGCCGCGGGTATCGCAGTGGCCGCAGGTTGGGACAGCGCCGGCGGGGTCGGTACTCTTACGAGGGCAGGGGCAACACTGAACTCACTCATTGGCAGCATAATCGTCGTCTGGGTGGTCGCCGCCCGGTGTGGCACTTGTCGCGCGGTCCGCCTCTCGTAGGCCCGAACCACTGTAACCATCTCCTGGAGCTCCGTGCGTCCTTCCCTGAGCTGCTGCATGATCCTGGCCTCCAGAACTGAGCAAGCTCCCAGTCCCATCAGGCAGCGGAGCCTGGCTCTGGATCTCTTTATGCAGACGCCATCCTCTCTGCTTTCTCTGTACGACCTTCCATCTTCACTTCTTGTTGCTCTGTCTCTTCCCGCCATCTCTGGACAACTCTGCCTCCATCGCGTGCGAGGTAAGGATGCTGCAGAGGTTCTCTGGGTAGCCACACCTCTTCGTGGGCGGTAACTTCTGCCAGCGCGGGCTTCTGTTGTTCTTTGGTGCGCTTTTCATGGTGGCAATATGGCGGCGCTTCAAACTTTTTAAGCGGACCGTCAAGGCACATGGTCACTTGTCTTAACCGGTCTAGTCCTTATCTTGTTTGTGACGCCAGATGTGGAGCCCAGGAGTGCATTACCTTCAGGGTCTTCAGGAACTCCACGTGGAGGGGCAGTCTGGTCACAGGTCGGTAACCTTCAATGGGAATTCGTGACGCCACTCTCGACATTGTGCTCAGGGCGACCGCCACTGCAGATTAGGGGACGCCTGGGGCTGATGTTGAATGCAGTTAAATGTAGTGGCCTCCCGAGAGTGAGGCTGGCCCCAGGGCCCAGTGTGGGTGTGTGGAACCACAGGTCGCAGAATGACTCACATGCACAACCAGAATGTCTTTCAAGGTTTTTACTCACGTCAGGTGGCAGGGTGAGTAACCCGGGCGTAGCTGTGATGCACAAAGTAGGAAACCAGGCTCCTTCAGGCTGCCTTGTGAGGGTGGCTACTGAGTCGCCTTCCTAGCCCTTCTGTTTTTGTGGTGACCCAGACTTGTAGCCCTACGGGGTCACCCAGGGAAGTTGCTGCTGCCTGTTCTCCCCTTTTTCGGCCCGTCTGCTTGTAGCCTGGAACAGGTCACTCCGGCTGCTTGCCTCTTGTGAACTATGGGCCCTCTCGTTGCTACGTGGCTCCGGACTCTGTGGTGTTGTGGTAGAGGGTATGAAGTACCCCCACCTGCAGGTTTGGCAGGCCAACTGAATGGGACCCTGCGCTGGGGACCTGTAACCCCGTGTGGCCTGGTCCTCTCCTGGCAGTCCCCGTACTCAGCCACCCCTTTGCACTCCAGCCTTGGGTGGATTTCGGGCGGCACTACCAGGTGACTGTTCTCCTCTGTCAGTAGCCAATGCACCTGCGGTGTCTGACTAGTGACAGCCTCCAGGTCTCCTCCTTGCGACTACTCTCCCTGAGCTTCACTTCAGACTGGCTCACTACTCCCTCCCCTCCGTGCCTGCCTACGCAACTTAGCAACCAGGCTCTCTACCACACCCCTTGAGTGGAGATGGAGGCCGTGCCCCCTCCTGGATTCCCCAGGGGTCCCTTCAAAGGTCAATGTGCCTGTGTAACCACACCCCGGTCAGCCTTCTGGATTACCTGTGTTGTACTGCCCCCAGCATGGGTGCAGTACTCAGTGGTGCCTGACCAGGTCAGGGGCGCCACATAAGCAACACCAGATTCTGGAGAACTGCGACATTTACACCAAGCAAAAATAAATTGCATATTTATGGGAAGTGACAGTTCCACTTTAAGAGTAATATTAGGGTGATACACAAGCTTCTGGTATTATGTGACCTTAGAAATATAAATCAAGGTGCATTAAGTGTGACAGCAGCAGCAAGCATGACGAACACCCTGCTATGTGTATGACTAACACTGCTCATTCCTAAGGGAATGTCAAATGCCATTTCACAAACTGCTGCCTCGGTATCGTATTATTTAATCTGTAACTGAAAAAAACCCACCGTCTGCCGCAGCTCAGATCTGTGCCCCTCTCCTCGGAAAGGATTGAAATAGCATTGCAAGAGAAATGAAAACGGCAAATTAATGGATTAGACGGAGTGCAGGGTCGAAATATGATTGCTCTTTACTCAACTTTGTGTGCCTTTTGGAAAAAAAGCCATTACTTAATATAGAAAAATAACTTCTCATTAGCTTTCATATCTAGATATCCAGTGTCAAGCTTTTCCAAATGTAATATAACAGGGAAAAAAAAAATCTCAACTACATCTGCAGCAATGAAATATTCATAAAGTTTTGCTGCCTTCAAATATTTTATTTTCAGGAGGGAATGTTTAACACTTTTAATAAAGTGCAGCCTACGTCTTTGTTTTTTTTTAGTGTATTTGTGCTGGATCATGCTGTCCTTTGACATTAGACATTCTGAAGATTAGATTTATTGCATGGAGGAAAAGTGTTAAATTCCCATGCAGCGCTGCCACGAGAGGAGTGAAGAATTCTCTTGATATGTAATGGCCTGTCCATCAAATGCATGGACGTGATGGGTCCCACTGTTAAATCAGACCTTTCTAATAAGACATATCCAAATGGATATTCAGCCCCTTAACCCTTTCAGCACTTGGACAGTATTTACACCTTTGATAAAGACAAATAAAATCTGAATTTGGAAATAGATAAATCATATTGATCTCTTAAACCCATATATCTTAAGAAAGTGGACACCTGGCACAGTGAAAATGCCACTCAACACTTTAAAGGGGGTATCCAGTCACCAGATATTGATGCCTTATCCTTAGGTCACCCACCTAAAATAAAATCTCATCTGCAGTACCCATCAGTGGCTGCTACACGTTAAATGTAGCTGTGTGTTATGCTCGCCAGGCAAGCAGAGGTTTTAGAGAACCCACTGGGCCACAGCATACAGAAAACCCAAAGGGGCTTAACTACAAACTTGCACCTGGTTTTCTCCAGAGCCCCTGATGGTGAGGGTGTTACGCTGCAGATGTGAGTCCAGGTGCCACTCGGGATGACTGATGCGGTGACGGCTGGCCCTAGTGGTATGGGAACGACAGTCTCTAGGATTAAACTACAGCAGCAGCCAGTGTCAGGGTTCCGTCCGGGATATGGGTGAATAGATGGATGGACGGCTGGATGACACAGCAGGAGCGATCGGCGTGGATACTTGTAGAGACGGGAATCGTGTAAGCCGGCTGGCATCGATGGTAGCAGCAGTAGTGGAAAAGCAAAGTAGCACAGCACTAAAATATAAACAAGTGTCAGCAGCAGACAGCACTATATCCGCACCAGCATTGAGGGACCTGACAACTAGCAATGAAACTAACTCATTGCTCAGGCACCTCCTATAGGGCAGAGGTACCTTAAGTACCTGCAGCCTCCCAGCTGACCTGGGAGGCACTTCTAGGTGAGGAGGATGCTGACCCTTTATGAAAGGTGGCACTTCTAGGTGAGGAGGATGCTGACCCTTTATGAAAGGTGGCACTTCTAGGTGAGGAGGATGCTGGCCCTTTATGAAAGGGGGCGTAGCCACAGGTGCACCCTATGGGTAAAGGCTGTAATCCTGCAAGGTGTACAGACGCTTTGAAAGGCCGCAGCATGGGAAGGGGATGGGACCACTGCCGCAGGATGCCTGAACAGGTGAGGAAACCGACGACCTCGCTGCAAGAGTGGGGCAGGAGACTACAAGGGCACCAGTATGGGTGTTACACTGTGCAGCACGGCTCTGTTCAATGTGTTTACATCCAGACACCACTAAAGCTTAGAACAGCTGATCAGTGGAGGTGCTGGATGTCGGACCCCCACCAGTATGCTATTGATTACTTATTGTAAGAATAGTTCATCATTATCTGGTCACCGGAAAATAACTTTTATGCATAGTTACATGATGTCAACCATGATTTTAAATATATATTGTAATTCAATAAACAGTTTATGCTAGAAAGGTGACATATAAAAGTAAAAATATACTTTACGATTTTTGCACATAGTCTTTTCCAATAAAGGGGTTGAGCTTGGTAATAGGCTTAATAGTCAACAAAATGCTATGATTTATGATAGAATGGGATTTAAAGGGGTTTTCCCATTAGCAAAGTAGATTTTAATCAATAGATCTTGGAATAATAATAATTTCCATAATTGGATGTGTTTAAAAAAAATTCCTGTGCTGAGATATTCTTATATATGTGCCCCTGCTATGTACTGTGTAATGGCCGTGTCTGACCATACAGGGATGTGGTCTGAACATACCACAACTCCTGGGACAGGAAATGCGTAAAAGATAGTATAGAGATGGCACAGGATCAAGGGGGATTCTTTTTGTGAGGTAAAACATTTCCTTGTCTGTTTTTAAAACAAATTTAAACCTCCAAAAAAAGAATAATTTTAAATCCCATCCTGGAATGTCTGTATACTTTTTTACTTTTCCCCTGCCCAGGAGCTGTGGTATGATCAGACCATGTCCCTGAACGGTCAGACACAGCCATTACACAGTACATAGCAAGGACACATATATAAGAAGAATATTTCAGCACAGGAACATATTTTTTAATCACATCCTATTGTGGATCTTATTATTATTCAAAGATCTATTGAATAAAATCATCTTTAAAATAAGTTTTGTTCGTAGGAAAACTCCTTTAAATTATAGCAAAAATCTGCTACAGCCAAAATTGATGTAGGTTTCTGATTCTGGCTCCTGTGAGATTAACCAAATTAATTACTTAGTTTGCACCTTTTAATGGAGTTTGCACACTTTACTCGTATTTACATAGTTTTGATTAAGACTGGTGTATCAAATGCCCGTTTTAATGGATGCCTCCCACCTCCAAATGGTTAGTAAAAAATTCTGTTTGTGTCCACTTTTTTGTGTTTTGCATTGCTCTCATCAGTATGACAATGCCAAAAAATGTAACAGCAGGGAAAATCCAGTCCAGTTAATAATCTGATATCATACTGTAGGGGTTAGAAGACCACCGTTGTGAAGCCTGTGACAGTCACTGATTTTATATCCTCGGGGCTCTGCAGTATGATTAAACTCATTTGGCCAAGTTGAAGAATAGAAATCTATTACCATAAACATTATCCGTAAAGGGTCATTCAGAGCAATGACTATTTGCTTGATTTAGGTCAGATTTTCAGTATCTCTGAGCAATGCCAAAAGGCCGTAAACTGTCTATATACACCTCATAGTCTCGGAATATATGGCAGTTATGCATCATAGACATCATCAATGTTCTCTTCTAAAAGCCGCTTTACACGTAGCGACATCGCTAGCGATGTCGCTAGTGAAAGCACCCTCCTCCAGACCAATTGAAGCGGAGGGGCAGAGAGGAGCCGCAGGATTGTCACGCCCACCTCGTTGCCGGCAGGACGCAGGTACGCTGTTGTTCGTTGTTCCTGGGGTGTCATACGAAGCGATGTGTGCTGCCTGAGGAACGACGAACAACCTGCGTCCAGAACGAGCAACGATATTATGGAAATGAACGACGTGTCAACAATCAACTAAGTGGGGAGTATTTTTCATAGTTAGCGGTCGCTCGTACGTGTTACATGCAACGACCTCACTAACGAGAACGGATGTGCGTCACGAATTCCGTGACCCCAGCGATATCTCGTTAGATATGTCGTTGCATGTAACGGGGCCTTTACAGATCACGTGGACTTCTGTCTTGGTTTGCCCAAATCATTTTTTTTTCAAGTAAAAAGTCTTTTTAGTCTGATTTTTTTCAATACTTCTGGAATAAATGTAAAATGTATTCTTTTTATTTAAAGGGAACCTGTTACCATTTTTTTGGCGTATAAGCTGCGGCCACCACCACCGGGCTATTATATACAGCAATCTAACATGCTGTATATAAGAGCCCAGGCCGCTGTAAGAACATAAAAAATACTTTATAATACTTACCTAACGGTCGTGCGGTGAGCCTATTGGGCGTCTCCGTTGTCCGGCGCCGCCTCTTTCAGCCATCTTTGTGCTCAGCGAGTGTGTATGACATAGACGCGTCATTAACACAGGCTTCAGAAGAAGGACGGAGATGGACGGCTCCGGAGAACAGAGATGCCCATTAGGCCCACCGAGCGATCGTTTGGTAAGTATTATAAAGTGTTTTTATGTTCTCACAGTGGCCTGGGCTCTTATATACACCGTGTTAGAATGCTGTATATAGGAGCCCGGTGGTGGTGACCACAGCTTATAGGGCAAAAAAGTGGTGACAGGTTCCGATAAAATACTTTGTGTATGAATTAGGCTTCAGTTGGACCCCTTTCTTTTATTGCCTATATTTTTGGCTCTCTGCTTTCCATTTGGACAGTGAATCTTACATAGTATATTTCCTTTTATCCTAGATAAACGATGGTAACTTCGTCCTTCACTGCTATAATGTAATAAAGTATAGTATATTTTGCGTTGAGAAATGGAGCGCTATATACCGAACTATTCAATATAATACACAATCAGATTTACATTTGATACAACACTTTGTTTTTTTTTTCCACTTTAAGTCACTATATTTCCTTTGACCTTTAAAAAAACAAGTCAACCACTAATTAGCAGTTATAAGAGCATACAAACATGCTGCGGTTATCTCCTGTATTTTTTTTTTACATCTGATTTTTACATTTGTTTTATTTAGTTTTTTTTTATCATTGCCCTTTACAATATAAAATGTAAGTTTCGTGCGTTATGCTCACAATGTACAGATTCATGCGGGCTTTCATAACTTTTGTTTAGATTTCCTAGTGTCAGAATCATTTTGCAATGTAGAAAATATTATAAGATTATTATTTAGGAAGTAAGAGCCACTTTAAGTGAAGCTTGACCGGGGTGTTTTCTCAACCTCCCCGGCCTCGAGGAAGCCCTAATTAAGGTGTCTCTATGGGTGAGAAATCGTGTTCGCATCTCTTCTTGACATTTTGTGAAACCTTTTGTTTGCACTTGTGCCTCTTGACTTTTGATGAGCTGGGGATGGGTTGGAAACAGGAAATTGGAAGCCATGTAACAGGGATTTCTGTAGTTAAAGTGGTTGTACTAGGGAAAAAAAGTACATTTTAATTAGCAGATGTTATAATATAAATAAATTCTTCAATTGGATGTGTTAAAAAAAAATCTTCGTGTTGTAAATGTGCCCCTGTTATTTACTGCTATTTGCTATGTCCAACCATGCAGAACTACTCCAGTTCACAGTCAGTCTGCATTATACCTCCTGGCCATGGGAAAGCATAAGTCACTTATGGTAAGTGTGTGTACATATAAAACAGTAGAGACTTACAGCTTCTGCTTTCTCAGGTAAAAAATTTCCCTTGCTTGTTTTATCACAGGAATATTTATTCCCACATCACCAGCCCTGTGACCTCATCATATATCAAGTCAGTAGCATAGAAGCTCATCTGCTGTTGGAGCTACTACATCAGTGACTTGATTTATGATGAACTCAGATGGCTGGAAATATTCACTGTTATGTTACCTAAGGCAGGGAACTGTGTTGCCTAAGGCAGGGAACTGTGTTACCTAATTCAGGAAAATGCGTAACCTAAGGCAGGGAACTGTGTTACCTAAGGCAGGGAACTGTGTTACCTAAGGCAGGGAACTGCGTTACCTAAGGCAGCGAACTGCGTTACCTAAGGCAGCGAACTGCGTTACCTAAGGCAGCGAACTGCGTTACCTAAGGCAGGGAACTGCATTACCTAAGGCAGGGAACTGCGTTACCTAAGGCAGGGAACTGCGTTACCTAAGGCAGGGAACTGCGTTGCCTAAGGCAGGGAACTGCGTTGCCTAAGGCAGGGAACTGCGTTGCCTAAGGCAGGGAACTGCGTTGCCTAAGGCAGGGAACTGCGTTGCCTAAGGCAGGGAACTGCGTTACCTAAGGCAGGGAACTGCGTTACCTAAGGCAGGGAACTGCGTTACCTAAGGCAGGGAACTGCGTTACCTAAGGCAGGGAACTGCGTTACCTAAGGCAGGGAACTGCGTTCCCTAAGGCAGGGTGTTAAGGGTGCTTTACACGCTGCGATAGCACCCGCCCCTGTCGCTCGTGCGACATTTGGTGATCGCTGCCGTAGCGAACGTTATCACTACGGCAGCGTCACACGCACATACCTTGACAGCGACGTCGCTGTTACCGCCAAACAATCCCTCCTTCAAGAGGGAGGTGCGTTCGGCGTCATAGCGACGTCACTGCGGCGTCACTAAGCGGCCGGCCAATAGAAGCGGAGGGGCGGAGATGAGCGGGACATAACATCCCGCCCACCTCCTTCCTTCCGTATTGCCGGTGGACGCAGGTAAGGAGATGTTCCTAGTTCCTGCGGTGTCACACATAGCGATGTGTGCTGCCGCAGGAACGATGAACAACATCGTACCTGTGGCAGCAGCGATATTAAGGAAAGGAGTGACGTTTGAACGATCCCTGTTGTTGAACGATTTTGCGATCGTTGATCGTCACTCCTTGGTGTCACACGCTGCAATGTCGCTACCGGCGCCGGATGTGCGTCACTAACGACGTGACCCCGACGATATATCGGTAGCGATGTCGCAGTGTGTAAAGCACCCTTTAGCTAAGGCAGAGAAATGTTTTACCTTAGATAGGGGAATGTGTTACCTAAGGCAGGGAAATGTTTTACCTTAAGGCCACGTCTCACTAAGCGACATCGCTAGCGACATCGCTGCTGAGTCACGGTTTTTGTGACGCAACAGCGATCTTGCTAGCGATGTCGCTGTGTGTGACATCCAGCAACGACCTGGCCCCTTCTGTGAGGTCGCCGGTCGTTGCTGAATGTCCCGGACCATTTTTTGGTTGTTGCTCTCCCGCTGTGAAGCACACATCGCTGTGTTTGACAACGAGAGAGCAGCGATCTGAATGTGCAGGGAGCAGGGTGCCGGCTTCTGCGGACGCTGGTAACCAAGGTACACATTGGGTAACCAAGCAAAGAGCTTTGCTTGGTTACCCGATATTTACCTTGGTTACCAGCGTCCGCAGGTTCTAGAAGCCGTCTCCCTGCACATGTAGCCAAGGTACACGTCGGGTAACTATAAGCAAAGCGCTTTGCTTAGTAACCCGATGTGTACCATGGTTATGAAGCACAGCATCATTACACGGGTAACCGGTGGCTGGTGGCTGATCTCTGATCGCTGTGGAGATCTGCCTGTTTGGCAGCTCACCAGCGACTATGTAGCGACGCTCCAGCGATCTCTGCCAGGTCAGGTT
This sequence comes from Anomaloglossus baeobatrachus, assembly GCF_048569485.1. Taxonomy (NCBI): domain Eukaryota; kingdom Metazoa; phylum Chordata; class Amphibia; order Anura; family Aromobatidae; genus Anomaloglossus; species Anomaloglossus baeobatrachus. Next base: position 101,300,828 of record NC_134359.1, on the reverse strand, counting down.
GCTGGTGGGATCGCTGGGGTGTCGCTTAGTGTGACGGTACCTTGAGACAGGGAAATGTGTTGTCTCAGGCAGGTAAATGTGTTAGCTAAATTAGGCAGGGAAATGTGTTAGCTAAGGCAGTAAAATGTGTTACTGTAGAAAGCAGCAGCTATGAGCCTGTTCCGTTTCATCTGTATTCCCACTTATCATAAGTGCTTTATGCTTTTTCCTTTGGCCCAGGAGATGTGGTATGTGACGACCAAGTCCCTGTACGGTCAGACACGGCCATTACACAGTACATAGCAGGCACATATATAAGATTATCTCAGCACAGGAACAGTTTTTTAAATATATCCAATTGTGGAACTTATTATTATTGCAAGATCTATTGATTAAAATGTATTTTGTTGGTGGGTAAACCTCTTTTATGGACTTCAAATGTCAGGATGTTTGTTCAACGGCACTATATTTCAGCTGTTAGAGACTGAGAAAGTTACATCCATCCATGTCTACAGCATTACATGCCAACCTTCAAAGTGCACAGCTGCCCCTTTAAAGGGACTCTGTCACCAGTTTTTTGCCACCTAATATGAGAGCAGCATGATGAAGGAAAGGAGACCCAGATTCCAGCTATGTATCACCTACTGGGCTGCGTGGTGTAGCTTTTATAAAAATCACTGTTTAATCAGCAGTAGAATATCATTACGGGACTACTTGGCATGCTGCCAGGTAGTCCACCATATTCAAGAGCTCTGTATAACTGCTAGATCTGCAGTAGAAAAAACATTGATTTTTATAAAAATTACAGCAAACAACTCAGTAAGTGACACCTCTGTCCCTACATTATGCTGCCCTTAGTTGGGATAGCAAAAACCTGGTGACTGATTCCCTTTAATGCTAGGACTGGATGGCATAATCATAGAGGGAGCCACTATTTTTTCTGCACAACTGCTTGTGGTATAATTTTGCCACAATGGGGTAGATATACATAGAGGTCATCATTTATCATCAGTTTTTAAGACTTGGTCTCGATGGCAGTGATTATGTGTAAAGTGAAATAAGGCTTTCTATTACACAGGACAAACTAACTCTTTGACATACAGAATACAGTGCAATAAACCTCAAACACATACTGTATCTTTGCATATGTTCCATTTAAGAACCTTGAAAGGCATTGGTTTTGGAAATATTTTTCCTTTTTATCTTTTTATTGCAGCAAAGCTAAAGAATCGATGGTAAAGCTACAGAAAGAGCGCGATTTCCACAGGATGCATCACAAGCGTGTGGCCCAGGAGAAAAACAAGCTCATTAATGACATCAAAAGGTAACAAAACCACTGCGCACAGTATGGTTTGGATCATATAAAAAAAAATAAATCGATGTTAATAGCAACATAAGCTTATAAAGGAAAAAAAGTGCAAACCTTTAATTGCACCATAGAACTAAAAACTATCAGAACAACTTTACATTACTATGCAAGTTACATGTTAAGGGTTAACGCTGATGATGACTGGGGGTGGGGGATTGCTATTGTTGTAGATGCTGCAGGCTTTTTTAAAATGTTAAAACCTCTCCCCCATTCAGCGAACAGTCTGAAATGTCACCAATAAATGCAATTTTTGTTAAGGTCTCACATTGGTAATGTTAATAGAAATATATAAGTATTGCTTACTGGAATGAATCGGTGCTCTTAACCAACGCTGTTACCAGCAGTGTAGTGATCCCTGCAGTGTTGCAACCTCAATGAGACGTGTAAATATCACAACCAGTGCTGATTTCATAGGGAAACATATATACATACACATATACTGAACATTTTTGCCATGATTGCTGCCTGTCACCCTACTTGTTCTCTTAGAAAATGACATAACTAGTCATGAGCAGACTCGAAGATAACCGGGACCAGCGCGTCCCTGTTATTTGGTTTTTAGAATTTGGATCCGGACCAGATTCCGGTCCCCATACTGTATAAGTATGAGGACCAGAACCAACGATTCTAAAGGGGGCTTTACACGCAACAACATATCTAACGAGATGTCGTTGTGGTCACGGAATTTGTGACGCACATCCGGCCTCGTTAGCGATGTCATTGCTTGTGAAACGCAGGAACGACCGTTAATGATCAAAAATACTCACCTAATCGTTGATCATTGACACGTCGTTCTAATCTCAAATATCGTTGCTGTTGCAGGACGCAGGTTGTTCATCGTTCCTGTGGCAGCACACATCGCTATGTGTGACACCGCAGGAACGAGGAACAACACCGTACCTGTGGCCGCCGGCAATGAGGAAGGAAGGAGGTGGGCGGGATATTCCGGCCGCTCATCTCTGCCCCTCCGCTTCTATTGGGTGGCTGCTTAGTGACGCATGCCGCTGTGACGCCGAACGAATCTCCCCCTTAGAGGAGAGACTGTTCGGCAGCCACAGCGACGTCGGTGAAGAGGTAATTGCGTGTGACTCTGCCATAGAGATATTGTTCACTACGGCAGCGATCACCCCGTGACGCGCCACCGACGTGGGTGGGTGCTATCGCTCGCGACATCGCTAGCGATGTCTCAGCGTGTAAAGCCCACTTAACACAAGGGGTAGGAGCAGGCACATTATACTTACCGAAGCTCCTACACCGCTGTACGCTGCTCCCGCTGCCACACATTAATTTTCTGGGCTGTTCATTACTTTCATTGCATGTCATTGTTAAAGTTCAGGGTTGTGCCTTGCACCCCGCCAGTCCTTTAAGTGTGACAGTGCTGGCAGACAGGGGCGGGAATAACTAGCAAAACCCAACCCACCTACTAGATATTCTGTAGCTGCAATAAATCAAATAAAAGTGCATTTTACAAACTTTACTTGCCTATACTTCAGAAAGTCTATATTTGATCTCACATCTAAAGGTATGTATAGAAATCAGCATGATAGTACCCGTATAACACTGGCTTTAGTTTATATAAGAAAATCCTGGTGAGTGGTCCTCTGTAAGTAAAGTGTAATGGGGAGTGTGACATAATCGGGAGTTTCTTATTTTTCTACAGCATCTTCATTACCAACTATGTCTTCCCCAATCCCCCATTATTTCTTATTTATTCCCTTACAGGAATTATATCTTCAGTTTAAATCAGATTTTTATTTATTTACATTTTTCATATCACAACCTTTTATATTTTTACATACTCCTATCTGACTCTTGGTCATTCTGTGGATCATCGCTAGCTAGGTAGTTCTATCCTGCGCTGATGCTTTCAGTTCTCAAGTGGTTATTCCCACGTCACTCTTGATGGTGGTTATCTAGAGGGTTCTTAGCAGTCTTCTTCTACTGCCACTGACCCATCCAAGCAAGATGTCTTTCTCCAAAGACTAGTTTCGTATAATCTGGCCAAAGTAAGCTAATTTGATTGGGTTATCTCGGCTTCCAGCAACAGTTTTAGCTTGACTGTCCAAAAGATCTCTGTTAGGATAAGTGAATTCTTGGCAGATACAACAACTTCTGCCTTCAAGATTCCAAGATTACTGAATGTTCTTTTGTACAACCCGACGAATGAGATCTTCTGGAAAACTAGTAACATTTACAGAATATTCAATGATGATCTCCAATTGACTAAATTACAGTATATGAAATCTTGGGAAAGAGATCTGGATTGCTCATTCTCGCTTAAACGATGGCAAACTTCCTTGAAACACACACATACAAATTGTGCTTGTGCTAATTTGCAGGAAACACACTATAAATTACTTAGTAGATTGTATTAAACGCCTCAGAGATTGAATGTCATCTCATCCTCTAATTCAAGTCTTTGTTGGAGGGGTTGTGGCTGTACTGGCTCTTTTTTCCATATTTTTTGGAGTTGTCCTTTGTTGGGTACCCTATGGAAAGACACAGAACATCTTATATATATGGTGACCTCAGTTAGAATTCATTTGACCTCTGAGCTAGTTTTCCTATCTATTGGTTTGGAGGAGTTGAAAAAGCGGTGTAAACAAATTACTTGCCATATTCTTTTGGTCATTAAATCTTTACTAGCGTCCAAATGGAAGGAAATAGATGTCCCCTCAATACAAGAAGTTATAGATAGGGTTTCCTTACACAACATATATGAGTACAACATAGCCCTGAAGGAAGGTAACTTTTCTAGATATGCTGAGAGGTGGTATCTGTGGTCTCTTAAATTTAACCCAACCCTTAAGATATACGACCTTTGATGTTATTCTCTTGTTTTTTGTTTTTTTACTACATATATTAGTTGTTTGAATTTTCTTACTGTTTGCAAAATTTGCCTTATATTTGCAGTATGTTTCTTTTGCATAGTAATAGTTGTTAGGAATCCTGGAGTTGTATATTTTTATGTATTTATTTATTTATTGTTGCCTTTCAAATTATATCTAAAGCCTATTGTTTGTTAAAAAATGACAAAAATTGTAAAATAAGTAATTTCAATGCTTGCTACACCTCATTTTATGTTTCCCCTTTCCCTTTTCCCTGTTATAAATAAAGACAGTATACAAAACATCTCTGTTGGTGATCTTAACTGTCCTTAAAATTCTTATATATCCAGAAAAACAGCGGCACTGCCTAAATGAGGGTTCAATACTCCTCAGAGTTTTCTATGAAGGAAAAAATAGGCAGTTATTCAATACAAAAAGGGAAACCCATATATTATATAGAGTCATTACAAATAGAGTGATCTATTTCAAGGCTTTATTTCTGTTAATGTTGATGATTATGGCTTACAGCAAACGAAAACCCAAAAGTCGTTATCTGGAAAAATTAGAATAATTACTACAAAACACCTGCAAAGGTATCCTAAGTGTTTAAAATGGTCCCTTAGTTTGGTTCAGTAGGCTACACAATCATGGGGAAAACTGCTGACTTGACAGATGTCAAGAAAGCAGTTGTTAACACACACCACATGGAGGATAATTCACAAAAGTTCATTGCTAAAGAAGCTGGCTGTTCACAGAGTGCTGTATCCAAGCATAGTAATGGAAAGTTGAGTGGAAGGAAAATGTGTGGTAGAAAAAGGTGCACAAGCAAGGAGAGAAGCAACTGGACTGTTCCTCAGTGCTCCAAGGTGTTGTTTTCAGATGAAAATTTTGCATTTCACTAGGAAATCAAGGTCCCAGAGTCTGGAGGAAGAGAGGAGAGGCCACAATCCAAGCTGCTTGAGGTCTAGTGTGAAGTTTCCACAATCAGTGATGGTTTGGGGAGCCATGTCATCTGCTCGTGTTGGTCCACTGTGTTTTCTCAAGACCAAAGTCAGCGCAGCCGTCTACCAGGAAATTTTAGAGCACTTCATGCTTCCCTCTGCCGACAAGCTTTTTGGAGATAGAAATTTCATTTTCTAGCAGGACTTGGCACCTGTCCACACTGCCAAAAGTACCAATGCCTGGTTTAATAACCACTGTATCACTATGCTTGATTGGCCAGCAAACTCGCCTGACCTAAACCCCATAGAGAATCTATGGGGTATTGTCAAGAGGAAGATGAGAAACACCACATCCAACAATGCAGATAAGCTGAAGGCTGCTATCAAAGCAACCTGGGCTTCCATAACACCTCAGCAGTGCCACAGGCTGATCACCTCCATGCCACGCCGCATTGATGTATTAATTAATGCAAAAGGAGCCCCAACCAAGTATTGAGGCATTTACTGTACAGACTTTTCAGTAGGCGCCAACATTTCTGAGTTTAATATCAGTTTTTCAGTTGGTCTTCTGTAATATTCTAATTTTCCGAGATAATGACGTTTGGGTTTTCATTGGCTGTAAGCCATAATTATCAACATTAATAGAAATAAACACTTGAAATAGATCACTATGTTTGTAATGACTCTTATAATATATGCGTTTCCCTTTTTGTATTGAATTGCTGAAATAAATTAACTCTTTGATGATATTCAAATTTATTGAGATGCACTTGTGTATATACAGTGTGTGTATATATATATATATATATATATATATATACACACACAGTATATATATATATATATATATATATATATATACAAAAAACAGGAACAGTCACACACTATCATGGCAAAGCTTTAAACTACTAATAACAATCTAGAAAAAGTTTTTTCGGGTGTTTAGCAGTTTAGCATATTAAAATGCCCATTTTAATACCTGTCCAGTAGCCACGTCACGGCAACCTCATTGTATTGGGTCCTACTCTTTCCTACTGTCTGTCTGAGCTTTTAAAAAAACGTACATGTAAGGGCGTCGAGTGACCCACTATTAAAAGTGGCTAATGCGTAAGGTGGGGGTTGGAGTGCACAGCTAGTCTAAAGGACAGAGGCAGTAGGAAAGAGTAGGACCCAGTACAATGAGGTTGCCATGACGTGGCTACTGGGCAGGTATTAAAATGGCCATTCTAATATGTTAAATACCTCAAAAAAAACTTTTTCTAGATTGTTATTAGTAGTTTAAAGCTTTGCCATTATAGTGTGCGACTGTTCCTCCATTTTGTAGACTTTATGTATCATGAACAGATACGCACCTGTTCACACTATTGGAAGTGCTGTCAGTCTCCTTTTATGTTTTATATAAATGTATGTATTTAATATAAAAACCTGATTTTAAACAAAATGTTGTTTGCTAATAACACAATTTCTTTAAGAAAATAAGTAAAGTATAACCAGGGATGGGATAGACATAGTTGGTAATGAGGATACTGTACATAAGTTTCTTGTTTTTCTATTTCATCACTATTGCGTGTTAGCTGAAGCCTCAATATCTCCTGTGCCTTTCCTGCTGCCCTGTTCATTATATTTGTTTCATATATTTGTTCTTTCTTACCGATTCTTTTTTATAACATTATATGATGTATTGCTTTTCATGCCATTGTCTACAAAACCTTTTCATATGGCTCCAAAATGAAGTGAAGTTCAGTATATACACTGATATGTGACTGGCGGTGTCTTAATTAACTGCTCCTGGTGACAGGGATGAGACTTAAGTGATGTAGTTATAAATGGCTTTATAAGATGGCAGCGGCGAGCTTACAAGTCCCCTTTTCTTGTAGTCTCAATCACGTCTTGCTGGCTCGCTAATCAATGAAGCTGGAGCTATTGACTTTCATACTGCAGGTTGCATTTTAATTAAGTCTTTTTCAGTAGAAGTGGTTGTGACAGCGTCCACGGCTTTTTATATTAATGCTCATTCAATTTGTCACTAAACGCTGCAGAGTCAAAGCCCCATAAACCTGGTCCTGTCATATCTTCCTATAATCTCTTATTGATCAAATTACACTTCACTTTTACTGTTCGGATCTGTGTTTGGGTTTTGCAGATAAAGAAATGTAGCTGTCATCCCCTCCAGGGAACACAATGATTTTGATTAAAATATGAGAAGACTGTCATATTTTGCGAGTGCTTTGCTCTACCTGTGTTACTATATTTTGGAATAAGTGACAAAGTATTAGCCACCCTTAGGACAGACAACACAATAGTTAAAATCAATTATAAGTCGTTGCTGGAGTATAGTCGTCTTGGAGAAGATATGACTTTAGAAAAATCATCTACTCCTCGGGCTAGTCATCCATGAAAGTTTTGGATTTCAAACCTTTTAAGTTTTGCACTGGAGGCAGATGAGATATTGCTCTTATAAAGTCTGTTCTGTAGCACAGGTGCATGGAAGTTTATTATGTGTCTTCCCTTAGTAGAAGAAGAAAAAAACTCCCGAAGAAATAAAAGTTGTACGTATGGGTTAGCTCACAAATGGCAAACTTTAATATTCCCAGACTAACTTAGGTATTTTCTGTTTAAACGTCCATTTATTTCTAAGACGTTTTGTTGGAAAGAGTAAAAAATTCAGTATTTTTTTTTTTTTGCAACAAACCGTAATATCCCAGGCACACCATGATCTTGTAACACCTGCCTGGATCAACAGACTCAGGGGGGATGTAATGGACAGACTAGAGGGAAGCCACTCACGAAGCAGGTCCCCCAGAACCCTGAAACCCTTTAACCCCTATACAGGGATTTGGAATTACACAGGGCCCTGGAGATCACTACCTGTGGAAGGCTGCAGTCCGATGAGAGTAGTCGTCAGGCAGGGTCAAACCAGGAATAGCAGAACAGTGACAGAATCGGCAGACAAGGACGTAATCAGAAAACGGAGCAGAGGTCAAATCCGGATCGGGCAGCGAGGTACAAAAACAGGAGGCAAAATGGTAGTCAGAAAACACGCAGACGTCAGCACACAGGAATCACAAAACAGAATAGGGCGGACCAGGAGCCAGGAAATCAGAACTATCTCTGGGAGTGGTCATGTGACAGGAGGGGGAATAAGAAGGGTTTGGTGTCTTCCCATTGGCTGTAGCTGAACACTGGCAACTTCAGCTGGAAGACACACGCCACCCACAGTCAGCCAGCGGTACTGCAGATCCCAAAGATAACCCAGCCCAGTGGATGATCGGAGCCTGCGCCCACCAGTGCCGCTGGCATCGACTCCTCTCCCATCACCAGCACCATCCACAGCAGGAACACGGCGTCACTTGGTGATCGGAGCAGAAGTCGCTGGAGCAGACTCCGGCGGTGACGTAACAGGTTTACTCAAATCTATCACCAATATATTTTATCGAAATGTCTAAAATAAAAGCAACTTTGTAAGTCTTGATATGAGAGAATTAGAATCCATTTCATCCGCCCCCTGTTTGGCAAAGATTAAGAATGAATGAAAGTGTGTTTGACATCAGTATCAAGCTATAGTCTTGGCTAAAAGTCTTGAGACTCAATGCAAATTTTATTTTTCACAAACTTTGCTACTTCAATAGTTTTTTTTAGATCTTTTATTCAGCTATTTTTATGGTTTCTTAAGTACAATTATAACTACTTCAAGTTTTTAAACTTTTATTGTCAAATCTGTCAAATTTATGCAAAGACTCAATATTTGCATCGTTGACTTTTATTTTTCAAGACTTCTCCAGTTCTCGCTGGCAGCTGGATATCAGCTTCTCGGCTAAAGCCTCACTAATGCCAACCTATTTTTGCTTAATCAGTGCTTGGAGATTATCACAATTTCTGTGTTAACCACTTTTTGCGGATTGACCACAGATTATTAATGAGATTGAGATCTGGGATTTTTTTTGACTATGGACCCAAAATATTAATGATTTGCTCACGTTTCCCTGTGGCATCATCTCCATCATGATGGAGAAAGCATTATTAATCACCATATTGTTCCTCAATCATTGGGAGAAGTTGCTCTTGGCGGTAGCATACATAGAAATCATGGGGCCCCACAGGAGGTACTTAATTAGGAATCTTCCCCCAAAAAAAACAAAAACATTTGCCTGGGTCACAGAGGAGCATATCTCACAACTTTGCTGCCCTTACAAAGTAATTTTCCTCCTCATGAATCCCCTTGTGTTCCCACGAATTAAGATACCACTTTTATGCCCCTTATAAATTATGATGCCAACAAATGTGCCACTCAGACACAGTACGATACCACCACAGTGAATTCCTACACCCTCCACATGCACAGTTTGATTACCTTAAAGCACCCCCCCCTTAAGTGTGATAATCCCACAGGGACAGCAAAGGATGATGGCCCCAACATAGCCCTCCATACAATATAATAACTCTCCGTAGAATATAATGGCCACCACACCCCTCCACATAAAATGATGGTCCCTACACAACCCTCCACAGTGTATAATGGCCTGCACACAGCATAATGGCCCCAACTAGCCCTCCTAACAGTATAGTGGCCCCCACGTAGTCCTCCAAATAGTATAATGGCTTCCATTGATTTAAAAAGACAAATAAAATATTCTCTCCTCATTTCCCTGCTGCTCCAGTCTTTGCATTGTTTGGTCTGCAGATCAGGAGCTATGTGGTGACATCATCTCACCCGCTGCACTGAGACGTCAGAGCTCAGACATGCAGGGAGAATGATGGTGTAGGTAGCTGATGGCTCCCGGTTTCATCATTGCTTCAACTGTATTGGCATTCAGGATGATGATGATGATACAGTTGAAAGTGCGATGGTGGGAGAGATGGGGTTTGCCGGTGTCATTGCTGGCACCTGGCCCCCACGACTCATGGTGAGATCACTCACAATTTTTCCTGAGAACACTGTCCTGAATAAAGTGAGGGATCCAAACATCCCCCAAAAGCAACTTCTCCCAGTGATCACGGAGCAATTTTGTGATAGACAATATTTTTCTTCAGCATGTTGGAGTACCATGTGTGAGGTAGCAGCGTTGCTTAGGCAAAAACCTGGGGCAGTGAGGCAGCAGCCTATTCACACCAACAGTTTATTGTTGCAGCATAAATAGATCCAGTTTTCCACAGTCAAATAAAGTCTCTTCCGGATCGTAGCCAGTGCATATAGACAAATGCTTTGTATAAAAGTCTTGCTACCTTTGGACCCCGTGAACTGCAAGGATCTGTTTACGTTCTCCCAGGCTCACACTCCTTACCTGGGTTCACTCCACACAGAGCCAGCTCACACAGCATGTGTTTGCTTCAATAAGCCTGGCTCACAACTGAGACCCACCCTGACGTACCCTGCAAGATTTAAACCAAATGCTGGACATGAGGATGTTACAAAACCTGGACTGGGGGAGGAGCCCATCTCCCTTTCCCAGTAATAGCTATAGCAAACTTAGAGGGTTTCCAGACACATTCTAGGGGACACATAGCGGCCTTCAAATATTACCCCTGTCACTGCCTCACACATGTCACAAGGAAAAAGAGGTAACTAAGTGACCTGTTGATCAAAATTTTTAAATTTGGGGCTTTTTGCCAGGAAACATCTCAGATCACAATCCCATTGAGAACCTGTGGTCAGTCCTCAAACAAACAAGCATGCAAAAAAACCTGCAGAAATTGTGATAAACTCCAAGCACCGATTAGGCAACAATGTGTTTTCATTTCTGAGGATTTGGTCCAGAAACTAATTTCCAGCATGCCAGGCCAAAGAGCAGGTCTTTAAAAATGTGGGTGAGCACTGTAAATATCGAGTCTTTGCGGCTACTCTCTCCCCACCTTTTGATATGTAAGTAATTAACTGGAAGTGAATGATGGCTGCAGCTCTTACTTCCTGTTAATTACTTAACTGTCTGAAGGAGAGTAGAGAGAAGCCACAGTTGGTTGTGCGCAAGGATCACATTTCATAGCAATGTCACGTGAGCCCCGGGAACGCGAGTTGTCACGCTGCTAGAATCGCGCCGGCACTGGAGGGGAGTATAGGCTTTTTTATTTTTCTGGGCTCGAAAAAAAGGAATGAGAAGACATTGTTTAAGTAGTGGAGAATCCCTTTAACGATGACTCGATACAAAAATGTATCAATTACAATGTTTATGCAGAGAAAAGAAAAAAACACAGGATGCGCTCCTGCATGAATCTGTTTGGGACTGTGATTATGGCTGAGGTATGATGTACTACTCCCCCAGGTAGTTGTGCACCCCTGCACAACTACGGTTGATGCCTGGGCATGGGCACCGATGAGGATCCGCAGCAGAGATTAGCGCACAGAGACTTGTAGTAGGAGCTGGAAATTTCAAATCCCTCTGTAGCTACTGAGGTTGGGCCTGTGATGATAGGAGCAGTCAGACAATTGACCGGGCAGAAGAAATCTTCAGTGATTTGCAGAGAGAAGAAAAAACACAGGGTGTGCTCCTGCGTGAATCTGTTTGGGGCTGTGGTTCTGGATGAGGTACGATGTACTACATAGGCTGCTTTCACACATCAGGTTTTTCCCGTGCGGCACAATCCGGTGCTTTGCAGAAAAAATGCAACCGTTTTTTTTTTGCCGCCGGTTGCGTTTTTTTGCATAGACTTACATTAGTGCCGTATTGTGCTGCATGGACTTGCGTTCCATCCGTTTTTTTCCGCATGCGGCAGATTTAGCCGATGCGGCGGCCGGATGGAACGTTGCCTGGCACTTTTTTTGTCCGGCAAAAAAAACCGCATCCGGCCGATGCGGCGCGATTTGCAATGCATGCCTATGGACGCCGCATGCGGCGTCCTGCAGCAAAAACCGCATCTGGCCGCCGCATGCATTTTTTTCCACTGCGCATGCTCAGTAGCCTGCCGCAAGCGGCAAAAACCGGACGGGCCGCATGTAAAAAACGTATGCAAATTATGCGGTATTGTCGCCGCATCCGTTGCATAGGTTTTAGAGCCGGCTCTGCTAAAACCGGAGGTATGAAAGCAGCATTAGCCAGGTGGTTGTGCACCCCTGCACGACTGTGGGTGTCAATTACAATGTTTGAAATCGTACATGAGTTGGTGTAATCCTGTTTAGTTTGTATTATTTTCCAAATTAAAATGTTTGTACAATGGCAGCAGAATCAAATTGGAGATCTTGTGCCAAAAATCTTTACATTTAGTTTCAAGACCTAGGTCTTTTTTCAACCTTAGTAACTATGTAACTATGTAAGATAAACTCTATCGATAGAAAAGTAAAAGGTACTGTTATAATATGAACGGCACATTGTATGCATGGCATGTAGATAGAATGAGCTCATTAAAAAAAAAGTTATAACAGTATCAGAGGTCTGAGAGAGCTTAGTGATATAGACCAAAAAACTGTCAGTTAAAAGATTAGAATGGAGGGGGACTTAAAAAAGATGACAAGCGAGATAAATGAAGGCGACAGGGTGGGGACACGAAAAGGAGGAAAATAGAGTGGGTGAGGGCGTGGTACATTGACCTATATATGTACCTACAGGCGATGTTATGTAGCTCTAGAATTAAATGGTACAGTATACAAATGCTCTTGATGATTATTACATCTTTAAAGGGCTTATCCACTATTTGGACAATCCATTCTCAATCCCTATGTTTCCCACTTGTAAAATAACACCTATACTCACTTCCAGTGCTGGCGCCATTCCTGTGATATCTGCACTGGCTCTTCTGAGACTCGCATGAAATTTGTTATGTCACTCAAACCCAGTTTCCAACTTCTGCCACAAATATGCCGTTATGCCACTCCGGCAACAGAAAAATAAATGTTGGGTCCCAGAACATAGCAACACAAAATTATTTTAGTTAATTAATATTTTTTGCTAAGTATTTTTATTGTGTAAACATAGCAAAGCAGTAAAGCATAAATAAATCCATATGTTTGTCATCTTTTTAATCATCCTGACACACAGAATAAATTAATACAGTGTATCACCTACATAACATTGTCGCTGTGAAAAAAATAACCCTAGTTTTGAGAAAAAAATGCAACTTTTTTTTTTGCACTTTTTTGCCATACGTTACACAGTAATGTCTTAAAGACACTTTAGAGATCAAAATATCAAAATAAGAACTACACCCCTTGATAAGTGGCTTAACTGGAATAGTTTCTAAAATGGGGTCTTTTCATGGAGTGGAGATTCTCTGTACTAAAACCTCAGGGGCGCGAATGCAATATGGTAAAAAGAGAACAAATCCAGCAAAATTTGCGCGTTAAATTGTGCACTTTCTCTTTTACACTTCATCATGTGCCCAAATGGTAGTGTTTGAGCACTGACAGGTTATTACTTTAATTGGGAGAATTGAGTAATAAAGTAAAGGGATTATCCAGGACTATTCCGTTTTTTCACAAGGTACCTAAGCACTAACAGGCTGGTAGTTGCTAACTACCTGCCTGTTGTGTCCGGCGCTATTCTCTGCTGATACAGATTGGTCACAGAGCAGAAACGGGCCGTTAATGTTGACGTTTCAGTGGCTTCTGCTGACATTACGTCAACTGAGTGCCAGCTTCTTTTCAGCTCTGCTCTGTTGAAAGGGCGAAACTGCCAGGGTTTTGCTGATTAGAAAACCGGCTCCCCACTGCCTAACTGGGAAAGCCAGATGTCAGTCAGCATAACGCCGCAGTCCCACCCTGTCAACAGACCAGACCGGAAGAAGAAGAGCTGCTCTGTTTGCAGGGAACAGCTGAACCGTCGTCAGGGACCGCTCTGTGCCGGTGTCAGGTTCAACAGGCAGGGAGCTGCCTCTGTTGGCAACTAGCTGCCTGTTAGTTTTTTGGAGCACATAGTAAAAAACAAAAGTCTTAGACCTCCCCTTTAAATGATACATTCTTTATTATTTTTAATAGAAATAAATAAATTTGAGCCAAATGTCCAGTCATATGAAAAAGTTTGGGCACCTGTATTAATGTTAACTTTTTTTCTTTATAAAAAATGTGGGTTTTTGCAACAGCTATTTCAGTTTCATATATCTAATAACTGATGGACTGAGTAATATTTCTGGATTGAAATGAGGTTTATTATACCAACAGAAAATGTGCAATCCGCATTTAAACAAAATTTGACCGGTGCAAAAGTATGGGCACCTCAACATAAAGGTGACATTAATATTTTGAAGATCCTCCTTTTGCAAAAATAACAGCCTCTAGTCGCTTCCTGTAGCTTTTAATGAGTTCCTGGATCCTGGATGAAGGTATATTTGACCATTCCTGTTTACAAAACAATTCCAGTTCAGTTAAGTTTGATGGTCGCCGGGCATGGACAGCACGCTTCAAATCATCCCACAGATGTTCAATGATATTCAGGTCTGGGGACTGGGATGGCCATTCCAGAACATTGTAATTGTTCCTCTGCATGAATGCCTGAGTAGATTTGGTGCGGTGTTTTGGATCATTGTCTTGCTGAAATATCCATCCCCTGCGTAACTTCAACTTCGTCACTGATTCTTGCACATTATTGTCAAGAATCTGCTGATACTGAGTTGATCCATGCGACCCTCAACTTTAACAAGATTCCCAGTGCCGGCATTGGCCACACAGCCCCAAAGCATGATGGAACCTCCACCAAATTTTACTGTGGGTAGCAAGTGCTTTTCTTAGAATGCTGTGTTTTTTTGCCTCCATGCATAACGCCTTTTTGTATGACCAAACAACTCAATCTTTGTTTCATCAGTCCACAGGACCTTCTTACAAAATGTAACTGGCTTGTCCAAATGTGCTTTTGCATACCTCAGGCGACTCTGTGGCGTGCTTGCAGAAACGGCTTCTTTCGCATCACTCTCCCATACAGCTTCTCCTTGTGCAACGTGCGCTGTATTGTTGACCGATGCACATTGACACAATCTGCAGCAAGATGAAGCTGCATGTCTTTGGAGGTGGTCTGTGGATTGTCCTTGACTGTTCTCACCATTCTTCTTCTCTGCCTTTCTGATATTTTTCTTGGCCTGCCACTTCTGGGCTTAACAAGAACTGTACCTGTGTTCTTCCATTTCCTTACTATGTTCCTCACAGTGGAAACTGATAGTTTAAATCAATCTCTGAGACAACGTTTTGTATCCTTCCCCTGAACAACTATGTTGAATAATCTTTGTTTTCAGATCATTTGAGAGTTGTTTTGAGGAGCCCATGATGCCACTCTTCATAGGAGATTCAAATAGGAGAACAACTTGCAAGTGGCCACCTTAAATACCTTTTCTCATGATTGGATACACCTGCCTATGAAGTTCAAAGGTCAATGAGGTTACAAAACCAATTTAGTGCTTTAGTAAGTCAGTAAAAAGTAGTTAGGAGTGTTCAAATCAAGAAATTGATAAAGGTGCCCATACTTTTGCACCGGTCAAATTTTGTTTAAATGCGGATTGCACATTTTCTGTTGGTACAATAAACCTCATTTCAATCCAGAAATATTACTCAGTCCATCAGTTATTAGATATATGAAACTGAAATAGCTGTTGCAAAAAACCAAATTGTTATAAAGAAAAAAGGTTAACATTAATAGGGGTGCCCAAACTTTTTCATATGACTGTATATAGATACTTTAATGCCAAAAAAGACAGAAGTATTTTAGGAGTGATCTTCTGTTTCATAAAGGTATTTGTTAACCCTTTTCTGGCTAACACAGTACTATTCTATAGTATATATTTTTTATCGTACATCAACCTAAATCTACATGATATTCTTAAAAAAAACAAAACCTTTTTTTCATTTTCACAAGTCAATAGTAAAGAAATTTGTGAAACATCCGTGTGGTAAAAATGTCCATTACACCTGTAAATGAATTCCTTGAGAGTTACAGTTTCCAAAATGCAGCCAATTCTTGGGGGACTCCTTTGTACCTCAAGGGGCTCTGCAAATGAGATATGGCAAGTGAAAACCAATCCAGCAAAATTTGTGCTCCGAAAACCAAGTGATACTTCTTCCACGGTGATCTCTACCGGGCACCCGAACAGTATTTCCATAGTCTGCAGAAATTGGGTGATAAATGTTTTTTTTTGTCTGTTATTACTTATTGTAAAAAAAAATCAAACTTTTAGTCACTAATATATTTTTTATGTAGTTTTTGAAAAAAAAAAATAAAATAAAAATCACCCTCCCTGATTCAAAACTGCATGACGGTGCCTCATTATATAAAAAGTGTGGAGTGGAATTTTTGCAATGTGGTAGGTGTCCACTTTCAGAAAATATATAGGTACAGGGTTTGAATATCATCTTTTTATTTTGTCATTTAGATTTCATGGCCCAGTTTAATCATTGCATTTACGCCTCTTTTTTTCTAATTTTGCACCTTTTTTGTTGCACCCAATTCATTATTTTACTTGTGTCTTTTTTTAAATCTTTTTTATATGGGCTCACTTTTTTTTCACTTTATGGGGGAATTTAATTATTACAGATGTATATGGTCGATTGCGACTTTTTGAAAAGTATCTTAGTGGCTGCAGCTGAGTACTGCACTTTATCGCCCATGCTCTTGAATTATTTTGAGTGAGAAATAAAGAGCAGAACTCCGAACGGCCACTAAACAAAGTACCATTTGCTGTGCTCAGTCACGTTCATTGGCTATAACAGGGAGAAAGATCTAGCACATTGGAATTCGAGTGGCCAGTCCTTTGGTTATCATTAGCGATGGCGCTGCAGTAGCTTCCACTGAGAGCACAATGGGGGAGTAGAGGGTCGTTCGGCTGTCATCTAATGTGGTGGTGGGCTCTTATTTCTGATTGCAGTGTCAATGTGCACATTGCATTGATGATTAACAGATATCTTAAATTAAAGTGGTAACAGATTTTCTTTCCTTTTTTTATGTTATTCTATTTTATTAGTTTTGCTCTGGTCTCCATTTTTTTGTAGGATTTTTGTGTACTCCCTCCTCTCACCTGCTTACAGCATTTCATAATACAAGACACAGACTCTAAAATAGATTTACAAGCATTTGGGAAAGACATGTAAATTTGAATCCGCAAAATGTAAAGTTCTGTTGTTTTACAGCGGTAAGCTAAAAAGCGAGCCAAGTGCCGTGCAATTTACTGCCTCTCTGGTTATGTATAGGATTGTTTATAAGTGAGTTCTCAAAACTAGACTGAAAGCAAATACAAATAAGCCCCTGGAATTACTGATGGAAACAATCCAGTTGATTTCAGTGGGATTTATTATAAATCTGCTTCTGAATTATTTATGATCCTGTTCCAAAGTCGGGACAAAATATCTGCTAATTTGGTGGCATGCTTTCTACAGTATGCTAAAATATCAGTGTATAAAATGATTCAGAAATGATGCAGAGGCTTCAACTTTAATCTGATGGTGTCATTTCATGGCAAGTAGGTAAATCAGGTATTCACTGTGAATGAAGCATGGAAAATCACAAGTACAGCTGGATTTCTTCTCTGGGTTGTAATGCAGACACCCGACAGCACTAGCGGACACAGACAGAAAAGGGCCCCTGTGCATGAACAATATATGGGCCCTTTTCAGTCCAATAACTCATCAAAAATGCACAATTCCACCTGCTTTGGAGGTAGAAATGGGCCCCCCTTACTGCTAGGGCCCCTTGCACCACTTGTATGTCAACCCCTTCCTGATGGTGCTCTGTTGACTTTTCTTTTCCAATATGTGCTACCATAATACCACAGGAACTGCCAAAGCAAACCATGTAAAACACTTACCAAGCAGGGGTGTAACTATGGAGGGGTGCAGAGGGTGAAATTGTATGTGGTGCCTGAGAGAGCCTGGCAGCTCATAAACTACACAGCAGAACAGTGCTGTAGATAACATGCAGCAGTAAGAAGACCTTCCTTGTAGTTTTGCATTGGGGCCCTGTGGCTTCAAGCCATGCATCTGATAGCTTACATCAAAAAGCACAGTATTGTAAATTTAGTATCTGACATTCCTGCTAATGAAGGCATGCAAGGAAGGTAAATTGTGGAATCGTCCCAAAGTTTGAAAATAGATTGGGCAAAAGTGTCCAGCTTCTGATTTGAAAAAAGATTGAGAGGTGTTTTCTAAATCTAGAGATATGGAGTAAGCGTCAGGGTAAACACTGTCTCTTAATGTAGAAAGAGCGCCTAACTGGAAAATGCCCGAGAAAATCACTGGTGTTGAATCAGGGTGTCATGCTAGGTATGGGGAAGGACAAAGCAAACGACGAAATGGAAGGGAAACCCTGTGTCTAGGGAAGGGGGAGATTGTGACCTGTGACCAAACCTACTGCTGGTCCCTCGGGTCCATCACCACCCTAGATAGGTTCTGCACCTATGCGCCAAGCCAGATATCTGACCCTAGGTATCTCTTGTGCTGGCCCCGAAATAGGGAATGGGTGGGATGAGCTCTTCGTCAACCCCACTAAAAACACTAAAGAAGACACGAGAAAGACACATGGGAAATAGTGCATGAACTACTTATCCACATATGACTTGTTCAGCAAAGTTTCAGCAACAGTACCACAGGTGAATGCAGGCCACCTGCTTGCATCCAGAACTTGAATTAACTGAATATCACCAGCAGAAGTTGAGGGGAAAAGTAGAGTATTTAAGCAGATAGAGAATACTGATGATCAGCAGCTGGATGGAAGGAGGGCTCCGCTGGGTCTTAAAGGGAAAAGGATGAAAACCCTGCAGAGGAGTTACTTAGTACAGTGGATACTAACAGCAGGACAAATAGAAAGTCAAGGAGCATTTTGCGCAGCCAAACACTGTGACCTTCTATTGTCGGACACCACAGGTGTTTATACAAAGGCATTAGTTCAGATCAGGAGACTTACGGTATATTGTCACACACTCAGTTACTTCAATTAATATTGTGAAATAGTTTTATTTCTTTATCTGCTTTTTGTCGTCATAATCTATTAAATTGTACATTCGTACATTGGAGATCTTAATAAAAATTGTTTACGGTGTCCTTTCTAGATGGGTGAAAACTAAGTGGTTATTACTGCTCTAATTGTTGTTAAGCCATTGAAAGGCAAATACTTGTTTATCATACATGGTCTTTTTTTTTTTTTGTTGCCTGTACAATTCCTATACATTAGATAAATTCAGATATTTTGTGACTTTTTTCCAACCTACATCGTTGGATTCAGAGTCTCTTTGTGTACATGCTGCTCTCAGATGAGGTAGTAAAACAAATTCCCTTTAAAGCACTACTCCAGCATTTGTTTGTGTTTAATTCCCCCCTGTAGTGGTGCTTTAAATGTCAGTCCCCTGTCTCATACTCACCTGCCGCCATCTCTATTTTGTATGTCCACTGCTTGTCTGGTCGGTCTCGGTGATTTGTAACCAGCCAGCTACTCCAGTGTTTCGTGAAGCTCGTCAGAGGTCACAATCCAATACATGTCTATGAGAGTCTAGTTCTGGCTCTCATAGACTTGCACTGAGCACTTGTCACGTAACGTCTGACTTCTGGACATTCAGAAATTACTAACACAAGATGGCGCCGTGTTACAGGAGCGAAGCCGAAAAAAGGTGAAACCACCAGAGGGTGAGTATAAGATATGGAACAAGGGACTTAGATTTAAAGCACCCTGCCATCACTTACTGCTGGAGTGGGGCTTTAAACTTGGTACTGTCAATAATAATAATGTGAACAATGAGCCCTTTGGATGCTGGTCTGAGTAATTGCACTGCTAACTTCCCTGCTGCATGGATTCATAAAAGGTCACTTGGTTTTATATGTTTCAATTCTTTTCCTTTCTTCAAGGTTGAAGGCACATTATGCATCTTATGAACCATTGCTAAGACAGCTACATGAAAAATACCAAACAGTCCTGCGGCAGAAGATGCTGACTAGTCTAGAGAGGGATCGAGCTGTTGGAGAGGTGATACATTTTCTTTATTAATTGCACGTGACATAATGCAGTTATTTGGGGTGTTTTTGTTTTAGATCAGTTACATTATACACAAAGCTGTTTTGCAGACACTTCTTGTAACTGATGGGGATTTTTTGTGTTCAAACCCATAACAATTACTGATTGATATAATTACAGAACACCTTTAATATTAATGTATACATTTTTGTAAATGAGGATGAGATAAGGCTACTTTCACACTAAGTTTTTTTTAACATGCGTCCTGAACGTTTTTTTTGCTGCAAAAGCAGATCCTGTTTTTCCAAAGAGAAACGCATGCAAACGCATGTGTTATTTTACAGGATCCTGTGACTTGAAATTGTTGGTGGGTATTGGAGTCATGTGATCGGGAGTGAGGGGAACTGAACGAGACAGACAGATAGACAGAGAGAGAGAGAGAGATAGAGACTACCGCACCCATCATCACCGCACACACACAGGCACTACCACTTCCATCATCACCGCATACACGCAGGCACTACCGCACCCATCATCACTGCACACACGCAGGCACTACCACTTCCATCATCACCACATACACGCAGGCACTACCGCACCCATCATCACCGCACACACGCAGGCACTACCACTCCCATCATCACCGCACACTCCTTCACTACCGCACCCATCATCACCGCGCACACGCAGGCACTACCTGAGTGACGCCACCGCTGATCGCGCGACTCACTTCAGTTGCTGCGTGGAGCTCACAATGAGCGGTCGTGTTCTACTGCCGCTCCTGTCAGCTTCATGTAGCAGAGCTGGATGCGTCGTGGGACCTCTGTGGATTACGCCGGACCTGGAGAGGAGTATTTGGGGGTTTTAATAAAGTGGTGAAAGAGGGTGTTTTTTTGTCTTTTATATCAAATAAAGGATTTTTTTGGGTGTATGTAATTTATTTACTTTCACTTACAGGTTAATCATTGGGGGTGTCTCATAGACGCCTGCCATGATTAACATAGGACTTAGTGGCAGCTATGGGCTGCCATTAACTCCTTATTACCCCGATTGCCACCGCACCAGGGCAATTCGGGATGAGTCGGGTAGAGTCCCAGGACTGTCGCATCTAATAGATGCGGCAATTCTGGGCGGCTGCTGGCTGATATTTTTAGGCTGGGGGGCTCCCCATCCTGAGAATACCAGCCTTCAGCTGTCTGGCTTTACTTTGGCTGGTATCAAAATTGGGGGGACCGCACGCCGTTTTTTTAAAATAATTTATTTATTGTACTGCACGATATAGACCCACGCACCGGCGGCTGTGATTGGTTGCAGTGAGACAGCTGTCACTCAGCGTGGGGGCGTGTCTGACTGCAACCAATCATAGGCACCGGTGGACGAGGGAAGCCGTGAATACGAGATGAAATAGTGAGCGGCCAGCATTTTCAAAAGAGGAGAAGTTGCCAGAGCAGTTTCACAGCCGTGCAGCGCCGCGCCCATGATCGGTGAGTATGAGAGAGGTGGTGAGAGGGAGAGACTCACCAACAGACAGAGAGTGAGACTGTCAGAGAGAGATAGAGGCCAAGAGAGAGAGATTGACCGACAGAAAGAGAGACCGACCGACAGAAAGAGAGAGACCGACAGAGAGAGAGAGATTCTGTGATCACTCCAGGCTGGTTTGTGCCCAACAGGATCCTGTCTATCAGCATGCCAGTGTTTACATGCGTTTGCGTGCGGTATAGTCAGGATCCAGTGACAAACAGCATTTGGATGCAGCTCAAAAACGCTACAAGTAGCGTTTTTGAAAAATGTTAAAATACTGCAACTCGCTGGATCCTCACTATAACGCGTGCAAAAGCATGTCAATGCATGATGACGCACGTCCATTGCAAATGCATTGAAATTAAAATGTATTTGCACTGGATCTGCTTTTGCTGCAAAAAAACGTTCAGGACTCCTGTTAAAAAAACGTAATGTGAAAGCAGCCTAAGTGAGTGTTTTTAATATTACAGTTTAAAAGGGGAGAGATTTACTAGAATTTTGGTGAAATTTTAAAAAAAAAGATGCTTTGTCCCCTGTCCATCATTATCTTTGCCACTTTTTTCAGGAGTAAGGCTACATGCGCACGCTGCTTTTTTTGCTGCTTTTTTGCTGCTTTTTTGGCTGCAGTTTTGTCAGCAGAACTTTCTGACATCTGACTTCCCAGTAAAGTCTATGAGAAGTCAGATTTGTTATGCGCACATTGCACTTTATTTGTCAGCGTTTTTTTTGTCAAAAGTTTGTGACAAAAAAAATGCAGCATGTTCATTCTTCCTGCGTTTTTGTCAACATTTGTCACCCATTGAAATCAATGAGGGCATCAAAAACGCAGGAAAAATGCATGCTAATCAAAAGTGGTGCATTTTACCTGCCTTTTACCTGCGTTTTTGGTACCAAAACGCAGGTGATTTGTCAGGAAGTGAGGTCAGGCAAGTGGTCCCGTCCCATCCCGTCCTCCATGTGTTCCCTGAAGTACCGCTGTCCCCAGGGGAGATGATGTGAAGGACGGGACTATCAGCAGCGGCGGCAGCGAGAGGGAAAAATCAATGTTTTCAGCTGCCAATGTCCATCCCCCTCTCGCTGCCGCTGCCGCCGCTGATAGTCCCGTCCTCCACGTGTTCACCGAAGTACCACTGTCCCCAGCGTGCACGCACAGGGGAGATGATGTGGAGCACGGGACTATCAGCGGTGGCAGCGAGAGGGGGATGGACATTGGCAGCTGAAAACATTGATTTTTCCCTCTCGCTGCCGCCGCCGCTGATAGTCCCGTCCTCCACGTGTTCCCCGAAGTACCACTGTCCCCAGCGTGCACGCACAGGGGAGATGATGTGGAGGACGGGACTATCAGCGGCGGCGGCGGCAGCGAGAGGGAAAAATCAATGTTTTTAGCTGCCAATGTCCATCCCCCTCTTGCTGCTGCCGCCGCTGATAGTCCCGTCCTCCCCGTGTTCCCCGAAGTACCGCTGTCCCCGCACAGGGGAGATGATGGACCCCTCTCACCGCCACCGCCACCGCTGAAAGTCCCGTCCTCCACGCTCCTGTCAGCTCCACGCAGTAGCACGATCAGCTGAGCTGTCAGTGAGGTTACTCGCGGCCACCGCTGGATCCAGCGGTGGCCGCGGGTAACCTCGGTGACAGCTCAGCTGATCGCGCGGCTGTCTTCATTTGCTGCATGGAGGTGACATGAGAGGCGGTGTCTGCTGCAGCTCCGGTCACCTCCATGCAGCAGAGCTGGATGCGGCGCTGGACCATCCTGGATTACGCCGGACATGGAGGGCTTTGTCGGGGTTAATAAATTGGTAATGAGGGAATGTGTTTGTGTTTTTTATTTCTAATAAAGGATTTTTCGGGTGTGTGTGTTTATTTACTGTAATTTACAGATTAATCATGGAAGGTATCTCGGGGAGACGCCTGACATGATTAATCTAGGACTTATTGGCAGCTATGGGCTGCCAATAACTCCTTATTACCCCGATTTGCCAACGCACCAGGGTAAATCGGGAAGAGCCGGGTACAGTCCCAGAACTGTCGCATATAATGTATGCGGCAATTCTGGGCGGCTGCTGACTGATATTGTTAGGCTGGGGGGCTCCCCATAACGTGGGGCTCCCCATCCTGAGAATACCAGCCTTCAGCCGTATGGCTTTATCTGGCTGGCATTAAAATTGGGGGGGACCGCACGCCAGTTTTTTTTAATTATTTATTTATTTCTAATTTTTTTTTTTTCAATTCAACAAGCTTTATGGGCTTGTTTGAACTGAAAAATACATGAAACAATTGTTGACAAAACTGCAGCCAAAAACGCACCAAAAAAGCAGCAAAAACGCACCAAAAAAGCACCTACATTTTTTGTGACATTTCCAGGCTCTCTCTGACAAGGTGCAGTTTTGGCTGCAGTTTTGGCTGCAGTTTGTGAACACGAAAAAGAAGCAGCGTGCGCATGTAGCCTAAAGATCGTTTTAGTAGTGACTGTTATGTTTACAATATATTCATTATTTAAAGGGGTTGACCAGGTTTGGCACAAAAGTCTGTAAGTGACCCTGTGTACCTGCAGACTTGTGACTACTCAAACTTTGTATAGTGCGCACTGTCAGGATATTCTGGTGGAGGTTGCGGTCATGTGACTTCAAGTATGTGATATGCATACCTCCGGGGACATTCTGACTAGATATGCACAGCCTTGCTCAATTCACTCATGTTGACTGAGGTGGCACATGTCTAGTTGGAATGTGGCCAAGAGTATGCATATCATATACTTTCGATCACATGACTCTTGGCATTGGAGGATCCTGACAGTGTGCACTATGCGTAACGTGTGACTTTCTTGTCAAACCTGGACAACCCCTTTAATTTGCATTTAATTTTCAATATTTCATTTCCTGAAATATTGAAAAGCAATGAAAAAAAATAACAGCTGGTACAGTCAATGTGCATGAAAAAGTCAGAGAATCAAGAGCACAAATTAATTAGGCACATTTTTTGCCAACGTTCATTTCGTCTAATAGCTTCATTGCTGGGGTGTTCTTGTTTTGGCTATTAGTGCTTTTGGTTCTGGTCCTTCTCATACAAATTGACTGTACTAGTGACTTCTTTATTTACATACGTGAGATACTTGGCAGTATCTAATTTATGTTTGCTATTTGCTAGAGATGAACGGATCTGACAAAATTTAAATTTGCTAAATCGTGTAGATTTTCTAGGGAGATTTGATTCACAACAAAGTACTTCTCAGCAAATTTAATGTAATTTATTATTATCTGTGGTCTTTCCAGACCCCAAAACATAATATACATTAGAAAGGAAAAACACCGTTATACTTCCTCACTGCTCACCTGTCCTGCCTTCCTGCTACTTGTTGCCTGTTTTCCGGTTCCCACTGTCTATGCAGAGCCGCCCGCCTGTTTTGCAAGCTCATCTTTCACTCTACACTGTGTGCAGAATTATTAGCCAAATGAGTATTTTGGTCACATGATGCTTTTTATACATGTTGTCCTACTCTAAGCTGTAGAGGCTTGAGAGCCTACTACCAATTAAGTAAATCCGGTGATGTGCATCTCTGTAATGAGGAGGGGTGTGGTGTAATGACATCAACTCCCTATATAAGGTGTGCTTAATTATTAGGAAACTTCCTTTCCTTTGGCAAAATAGGTCAGAAGAGAGATTTAACGGACTCTGAAAAGTCCAAAATTGTGAGATGTCTTGCAGAGGGATGCAGCAGTCTTGAAATTGCCAAACTTTTGAAGCGTGATCACCGAACAATCAAGCGTTTCATGGCAAATAGCCAACAGTTTCACAAGAAGTGTGTTGGCCAAAAAAGGCGCAACATAACTGGCCATGAATTGAGGAAAATCAAGCGTGAAGCTGCCAATATGTCATTTGCCACCAGTTTGGCCATATTTCAGAGCTGCAACGTTACTAAAGTATCAAAAAGCACAAGGTGTGCCATACTCTTGGACATGACCATGGTATGAAGGCTGAAAAACGACCACCTTTGAACAAGAAACATTAGATAAATTGTCAAGACTGGGCCAAGAAATATCTTAAGACTGATTTTTCAAAGGTTTTATGGACTGATGAAATGAGAGTGACTCTTGATGGGCCAGATGGATGAGCCAGAGGCTGGATCAATAAAGGGTAGAGAGCTCCACTCCGACTCAGATGCCAGCAAGGTGGAGGTGGGGTAGTGGTATGGGCTGCTATCATCAAAGATAAACTTGTGGGACCTTTTTGGGTTGAGGATGGTGTGAAGCTCAACTCCCAGACCTACTGCCAGTTTCTGGAAGATAACTTCTTCAAGCAGTGGTACAGGAAGAAGTCGGTATCGTTCAAGAAAAACATGATTTTCATGCAGGACAATGCTCTATCACATTCATCCAACTACTCCACAGCGTGGCTGGCCAGTAAAGGTCTAAAAGATGAAAAAATATGACATGGCCCCCTTGTTCACCTGATCTAAACCCCATAGAGAACCTGTGATCCCTCATAAAATGTGAGATCTACAGGGAGGGAAAACAGTACACTTCTCGGAACAGTGTCTGGGAGGCTGTGGTGGTTGCTGCATGCAATGTTGATCGTAAACAGATCAAGCAACTGTCAGAATCTATGGATGGTAGGCTTTTGAGTGTTATCATAAAGAAAGGTGGCTACATTGGTCACTAATTTTTTGGGGTTTTGTTTTTTCATGTCAGAAATGTTTATTTCTAAATTTTGTGCAGTTATATTGGTTTACCTGGTGAAAATAAACAAGTGAGATGGGAATATATTTGGTTTTTATTAAGTTACCTAATAATTATGCACAGTAATAGTTACCTGCACAAACAGATATCCTCCTAAGATAGCCAAATCTAAAAAAAACTCACTCCAACTTCCAAAAATATTAAGCTTTGATATTTATGAGTCTTTTGGGTTGATTGAGAACATAGTTGTTGATCAATAATAAAAAAATTCTCTAAAATACAACTTGCCTAATAATTCTGCACACGGTGTAGATCAGGCTTTGGAGTTCACTGCACGTAGCATATTATGAGATCTGGACGTAGCCGTATATCCCAGCCTAGAGTTCACATGCCAGAGCTGCAACAGTAAAAGAAGATTCCTTGAGGTGCAGCCATCAGTGCTGCCTGTTGTCCGGTCCTCTTCTTTCCTATGTTGCATCTTCGACCTATTCACTCTAGAATGGGACTTCAGACTGTGATTAAGCCTCAAAAGGTGCATTGCACGTCTGTAACGTAATTACGTGCAGTGTGCAGTGACCTTCGAGGCCTGGTTGCAGCCTGAAGTCTCAGCCTAAAGATGCGGGAGTTTGCAGCTGGCGACAGGGGAAAAGAGGTGGCTCTGTCGACCGAATGGCAGACACCAAGCATAAGGCAGGCTTTGCACGCTGCGACATCGGTAACAATGTGTTACCAACGCTGCAGCGATAGTCCCCGCCCCTGTCGCAGGTGCGATATCTTGTGATTGCTGCCGTAGTGAACATTATCGCTACGGCAGCTTCACATACACTCACCTGCCCTGCGACGTCGCTCTGGCCGGCGAACCGCCTCCTTCCTAAGGGGGCGGGCTCGTGCGGCGTCACAACGACGTCACACGGCAGGCGGCCAATAGAAGCGGAGGGGCGGAGATGAGCGGGACGTAAACAACCCGCCCCCCTCCTTCCTTCCGCTGAGCCGGCGTGAGACGCGGTGACACAGGTAGGAGATGTTCCTCGCTCCTGCGGCTTCTCACACAGCGATGTGTTCTGCCGCAGGAACGAGGAACAACATCGTACCTGTCGCTGCTGCCAAATAATGGAAATGTCGGACCCTACACCGATGATACGATAACGACACTTTTGCGCTCATTAATTGTATCAAAAAGGATTTACACACTACGATATCGACTGCGACGCCAGATGTGCGTCACTTTCGATTTGACCCCACCGATATCGCACCTGCGATGTCGTAGTGTGCAAAGCTCGCCTTAGAAGGGCTGGAATAGTGAGGTGAGTATACGTTTTTTTTTGTTTTGTTTTTTTAAACTCTTGCCGGCAGTCTATAATTTACAAAAAACATAATCTCAAAAATGCTGATTTTTATTTTGTATATTGAGGTAGAATTCAATTCCACTTGAATAAATTGGCTCATGTGACATTGTCTACCATTTGAACATATTTGTAGCTGCTCCAATGAAATCATGACCATTGTACTTATGCACTTGCTTACCTCACCCACCTATGCTTTCTGTTTCTTTGTGGCATGTGGTTTAGCACCTTCACGGCATATGACGTAAATGTACGTCATGTGTAATATCCTTGACTTTGATGGGGGCTAGTACACCGAGGCTGCATTTCTTTCTAGCAGATCATTGCGGAACTATTTAGCCATCAGCTGCCTGGCAGAGCACTGATGGGTTGCAATGAAACTCGGGGATCTGTCATGACAGTTCTCCGGTGAAACCAAACATTTAGCTGGTTTTCATGGGAGACGATGACTGTTGCTACACATTGCAGTGCTGAGACACTGTTATGTATAGTACAAACGATTGCATTATCTCAGGTTCAAGTTTTTTTTTTAAGAAATTTCTGAATTTTATTTCACCATCTAAAAATAAAGAAAAAACTATACATGTTTTGTATCACCATAATTGAATTGGCCTTGAGAATTATATTGCCAGGTCAATTTTACCATATAGTGAACATGGCTCTTGGAAGAAGGAGGGGGAAAAACGAAAACGAAAAAAAGGAAAATAGTCATGTTTTGAAGGGTTTATTCTGAGTTTTGCAAAGACTGTATCGCTATTAAAGTAATCATGATAATATGTATATGTCACACATTCCGTTTTCTCCTGCGGGTCTGTTTTAACATGTTATGCATTGGGACTTTTATAACAAGGAGATACATTTTCATATTGTTCTTTGTCAAAATTATACAGTTTTAATTAATTCTGACCAATTATATTTAAATTTGATAATCTTACGTACTGTCGCTACATGGGATGGATTGTTTTCTGACAATATTGTCAACACAATACTTTTCACAATATTATGAGATAACTAAACTAGCACTCTAGAATTTTTTTTTAATTTCACTTATCCACTTCTGATCATGCGCACTGGCCCTAAACCCGACGTTCTGAAGCGCTGACAATGGACACAGGTACGCGCATCACCGCTGAGGCAGTGGGCATTGAATAGCATGTTAATACACCCCTGGGGGTGTACTAACATACTAAGAGGGCGGACTAGTCAGGGGAAATAACGCCCTTGTGACTAGTCTCCTCGCTCATTAGCATATCATAAAGGATCTCTAAAAATAGTTTTTCCTAAAGATCTCTTTATGTATGTTTATAGATGCTGGGATAGTTAGGCAGGGATTAGCAATATGTAACCAGAACTGCTCGTGGTTCTGGGTGCATATTGGACCTGACAGGTGAATTTGTCACCAGATTTGGGGCCTATAAACTGCAGCCACCACTGGGCTCCTATATACAGCATTCTAACATGCTGTATATAAGAGCCCAGGCCACTGTGTAGAACGTAAAAATCACTTTATAATACTCACTTAAACGGTTGGTACGGTGCAGATGGGTCATATGGGTGTCTCCGGTGCCGACACCTTCTCTTTCGGCCATCTTTGTTGTCCTTCTTCTGAAGCCGGGGTGCATGACACATCCTATGTCATCCATATTCGCCGGCGTTGAGGTCCTGCGCAGGCGCACTTTGATCTGTGAGTGTGTATGACGTAGGGCGCGTCATGCACACAGGCTTCAGAAGGAGGACGAAGATAGCCGAAAGAGGAAGCTCCGGCACCGGAGAACAGAGACACCCATGTGGCCCAACTCCAACGCAGCGACAATTTAGGATAAGTATTATAAAGTGATTTTTGCGTTCATCACGATGGCCAGGGCTCTTATATACAACCTGTTAGAATGCTGTATATAAGAGCCCAGTGGTGGTGGCCGCAGCTTATAGGCCCCAAATCTGCTGACAGGTTCCCTTTAAGCTATGTGTGCCCTGCCGAGAGATTCAGAAGTGGTGCAGAAATTTTTGCAGCAAAAACTTAACATGTGCATATACCCTTGTTTTTGGTTTTTATGTCTTTGCCTCATTTAACAAAGTCCGTTTGTCATGTCAGAGAGTTAAGTTTGATCACGTTACTGTTGGATTAATAGATATTGGCCAAAATTTGTCTTTCTGGATAGTGGTTTCAACGGTATGTATTTTTACCCTGCATTTGAGTGTTAAAAATGATTTTCAGATTGTAATTGCATGTAGGAACAAAGCTGTACTAACAGATTAAAATGAAGAAAATTAAATGTTTCTCATCTCTCGGATGCTTCAGAAGTGGAATTTCATTTTTTAAATTATGTTGTGTTTAAAATTATAAATGTAATTGTTTTCTCCCATTCCAGGTTACTGGTCTGCAGGCTACCTTAAAGAATTTGGAATCTGGACATAAAGTGGATCTCTCTGTGAAAAAAGGTATTTGTACTTATACTGACCTATTGTACCATCACCCATTCCCTGTAGACTGTGAGCCCTCGTGGGCAGGGTCCTCTCTCCTCCTATACCAGTCTGTTTTGTACTGTTAATGATTAACGTATACCCTCTTTCACTTGTAAAGCTCCATTGAATAAATGGCGCTATAATAATAATAAATAATAATAATATTTATCCTATCTATCTATCTATCTATTTATCTATCCAATCTATCTATCTCAGTTTCAGACCGTTAATTTAAGACACAATATTGTAATTTACACTACAAAAACATGAGTTTCAGATATTAGACTCTTAACGATTTAATATTAATCACCTATCCTGTGGCTATCAATTTCCTAGTCGTGAAAAACCCATTTAAATGTTTTTTAACCATCTTTTCCATGCCGTTTCACATGATGTGAAAAAATGTGCCTAGACTATGACTGTATAGCAACACAAAAGCTAATAATTTTTTTCAAACAATGTATTTTATAGAAAGCAAAAAAAAAACCAACAAACAATCACGTGACTCTGGTGCTGGCATAATTATGCTCACCAGTAGAATAAAGTTAAATGTAAAGTTTGAAAAAAAGAATCTCTTTTTTTTTCCTTCTACTTCCCATAAAGAGATAATAAAAGGAAGCTATTAAGTTATGTATACCCCAAACTGTACCACTCACAATGACAACTCATCCTGCAGAAAACAAGTCCTCTCACAGCTACATTGATGATAAAATCTAAAAACGTGTAATTCCCGGAATGTAAAATTGTGTACATTAAAGAGTTTGTCCACCACTGGACAGCCCCTTCGTAATTGCTTAAAGGGGTATTCTTATGTGACTAAATTGCTTTAGTTAGACAGCATGAAAATAAGCAAGTCTCTAACATGACTTGCTTTTTCTGTCTGCTGTCATTGTCTTACAATGGGAACTTTTATCTTGCATAGTGTATAGCTTGTTTACAAAAAGCTTAGCCAACCGTGTGTGGCACAGTAGTTGCACTCCAGGAGTTAACTCCTAACTTTCCAATCGGCTCTCTTCAGCTCACCCCTTCACACCGATACCCAGCATCTCTATTTCCAAAACAGTTCTCCTAATCATGGCTCTCACTTTCCTGTGCTGTGTGTTTGTTAAAATGCCCTTTTATCTCTGTATGTAAAGAGGAGTTGGTATTGAATGAGTGAAGGTATCTCATCCTTCTCAAACAATTTTAATGCTGCAGTTGCTCTTGAGCACAACATTTATAGAATAATCAGTAGCGGTCTCAGTAATATCGGCTCCTGGCTGATGGAATAGGAGCACGATACAACTACACAGACCTTGTGATACAGAACCTGAAAATTATGGCATACATTTCTTTAACAGCTGTCATAAAAAGTTGATCTGATAGAATAGACGTGAATAAATTTGCAGGACGCAGTTCATCAAACATTTCAGTGATCTGTTGGAGCTGAATTGGAGCCCTCAGAAAATCCTATTACCTTACAGCATTCACAGAACTTTGTTTGATTAGCCGGCCTGGCGTGATGTTATCATTGCTGTGTAATGCATCTGTGACATCGCACCAGGCCTGCTGATCAAAAGAAGAGCCCCTGGTGCCATCATGTAAAGCGGTTCTCGGAGCTCCCCTCCAGCACCAACAGGTTTCGGAAGAGTCCTGCAAATCAGTTCCCGCAAACCATACATATTGGCTGACCTTAAGGGGCATCATTATTCACACACAAGAGTAAAGTTCAAACTGAAGGTCTGTAGGTACGTACTAATGCACAAGCTACGTGCTTGTGCCAGGTGGTTTGAGAAATTGGTCTCAGGACTTGACACCCATCAATGAACAGTGCACCTGAGTGGCCACTATGTATCAAAAACGCTTCATTGTTAAACTTGAAATATTTGGTAAATTGGCTCAAAACTATTATGCTGTATAAATTTAAATCATTCTAAAGTTGTGACTTATCAATTAGCCTGAACCACTCACGGCCAACTGAGTTCCTTCTCATGTAGAGTTCTCTGAAAGGTCTGTTCAGTATTTCCAGGAGCCAGCTAGCGTTCTGATACAAGGAATAAACAGCAGACAAGGCAACATTGTCAGATCCATGTGGTTTTGACATCTTTCATGTCCTTATGTCTAACACAAGTCTTTTCACTGAATGGTAGACAATGCCCCATGACACAGTGCAGCCAGCGCACTACCCACTCACACTGATGAATTATGAGTCCGGTAACGCTGCTGCCTCTAAGATCACTTTTTTCTTTATTAAATCTCAACAAACGTTATGTCATGTAGAGCTACGAGACGAAAAGGATAAACTTTGACAGGACCAACGTTGTTTTCATGTTTACAACACTATCAGTATTATAGCTGTCAAAATAAAAATGGCAAAGTGTTGTACAAATGATATGAGTTTGCTTATGAAAGCCTCCGTGTGTTTCACAGATGTCAGAAAATTGTAGAAATGCAGTATCTAGTGTCTTCATTATCGCTCTAGATACTGGGGTTTTACGCAGTGGTAGAAGAATTTCTTGTAAATGGTCTTGTAATCTTGGATGACCTTTATGTATCTGACTTCTGGGTAATGGTTTGCACAATGTACACATTTAAGAGATATATTGTATATTATTAACTCAACACAGGTAATACTTGTATTTTGAAGTAAAGATACAAAATGTCTCTTTATGACCTTGGTGGTTGCATCATTCAGAAATGATGTAGGCCAACCTTCTCTATACTTTGAACATTTTTCTATGGATGAGGGGGATTCTAAAACTGTCAAAAGCTGATGTCTTGTATTGTGAGAGACTTTGAGAGTGCTATCACTGTGTGAGTAAAAATGTCCTTTATTGTAGGGGTTATAGTTACGTCTTGGACTTTAGTTGTTTTCACCAGACAACCCCTTTATCATTTATCCACAGCATACAGTTAGGTCCAGAAATATTTGGACAGTGATACAAGTTTTGACATTTTAGCTGTTTGCCAAAACATATCCAAGATACAGTTATAAAGTCAATATGGAATTAAAGTGCAGAGACTTCGTTTTAATTTGAGGGTATTCACGTCCTAATTGGAGTAAGGGTTTAGGAATTACAGCTCTTTGATATGTAGCAGTCTCTTTTTCAAGGGAACAAATATTTGGACAATATCTCAAAAGCTCTTTTATGGGCTGCATGGGCTATTCGCTCATTAGTCCATCATCAAATAAGCAGGTAAAAGGACTGGAACTGATTCCAGGCTGGGCATTAACATTTGTATTTTCAAGCCATTGCTGTGAACCCACAACAGGCAAACCCACAAATGCACTCTCAATGTAATAGAAACAGACCATTATTAGGCTGAGGAAAATAAGAAATCCATCAGAGATAGCAATGGTAAAGGGTAAACCGATAATGTTACAGCTGGCTTGCTAATGTAAAAGGGGATCCCACTGATGTTAAAGGGAGCGCTTCAAATTGAATTATTAATGTCAGGTCTGGCTATTAAAAACTATTAATAACTAATATCCAATACTAAATTACACCTTAACGCTTTCCGTTCCTTATGCTATATTTATATGAATGGCAACTCAGTTAGGGAAAACCATGTACTAATAAAGAACATTTATTACACACCGAAAGTCTACAGTTATTATACTATTAACTACCACCCTAATGCAAAATACTATAATAGCACATTAATAGTAATACACAATTAAACCCACAATTACCTAATAATAGACCACTAACGTTACTTAAAACACTCACGGAATATAACAGCCCACCCCACCTAACACTATCCCTATATGGGAAAACAAGGGGTTAATAGCAGTGCAGATATATATTTTATATATATATATATATATATATATATATATATATATATATATATATATATATATATACAGTCATATGAAAAAGTTTGGGCACCTGTATTAATGTTAACCTTTTTTCTTTATAAAAATTTGGGTTTTTGCAACAGCTATTTCAGTTTCATATATCTAATAACTGATGGATTGAGTAATATTTCTGGATTGAAATGAGGTTTATTGTACTAACAGAAAATGTGCAATCCGCATTTAAACAAAATTTGACTGGTGCAAAAGTATGGGCACTTCAACATAAAAGTGACATTAATATTTTGTAGATCCTCCTTTTGCAAAAATAACAGCCTCTAGTCGCTTCCTGTAGCTTTTAATGAGATCCTGGATGAAGGTATTTTTGACCATTCCTGTTAACAAAACAATTCCA
The DNA here is from genome assembly GCF_048569485.1 of Anomaloglossus baeobatrachus. Classification (NCBI taxonomy): domain Eukaryota; kingdom Metazoa; phylum Chordata; class Amphibia; order Anura; family Aromobatidae; genus Anomaloglossus; species Anomaloglossus baeobatrachus. The sequence continues at coordinate 101,266,675 of NC_134359.1, read as the reverse complement.
GTTCAGTTAAGTTTGATGGTCGCCGAGCATGGAAAGCCGCTTCAAATCATCCCACAGATGTTCAAAGATATTCAGGTCTGAGGACTGGAATGGCCATTCCAGAACATTGTAATTGTTCCTCTGCATGAATGCCTGAGTAGATTTGGATCGGTGTTTTGGATCATTGTCTTGCTGAAATATCCATCCCCTGCATAACTTCAACTTCGTCACTGATTCTTGCACATTATTGTCAAGACTCTGCTGATACTGAGTTGATCCATGCGACCCTCAACTTTAACAAGATTCCCGGTGCCGGAATTGGCCACACAGCCCCAAAGCATGATGGAACCTTCACCAAATTTTACTGTGGGTAGCAAGTGCTTTTCTTGGAATGCCGTGTTTTTTTGCCTCCATGCATAACGCCTTTTTCTATGACCAAATAACTCAATCTTTGTTTCATCAGTCCACAGGACCTTCTTCCAAAATGTAACTTGCTTGTCCAAATGTATTTTTGCACTCTCCCATACAGCTTGTCCTTGTGTAAAGTGTGCTGTATTGTTGACCGATGCACATTGACACTATCTGCAGCAAGATGATGCTGCAGGTCTTTGGAGGTGGTCTGTGGATTGTCCTTGACTGTTCTCACCATTCTTCTTCTCTGCCTTTCTGATATTTTTCTTGGCCTGCCACTTCTGGGCTTAAGAACTGTACCTGTGTTCTTCCATTTCTTTACTATGTTCCTCACAGTGGAAACTGACAGTTTAAATCTCTGAGACAAATTTTTGTATCCTTCCCCTGAAGAACTATGTTGAATAATCTTTGTTTTCAGAGCATTTGAAAGTTGTTTTGAGGAGCCAATGATGCCACTCTTCATAGGAGATTCAAATAGGAGAACAACTTGTAAGTGGCCACCGTAAATACCTTTTCTCATGATTGGATACACCTGCCTATGAAGTTCAAAGCTCAATGAGGTTACAAAACCAATTTAGTGCTTTAGTAAGTCAGTAAAAAGTAGTTAGGAGTGTTCAAATCAAGAAATTAATAAGGGTGCCCATACTTTTGCACCGGTCCGAGTCCATCAGTTATTAGATATATGAAACTGAAATATCTGTTGCAAAAACCCCAAATTGTTATAAAGAAAAAAGGTTAACATTAATAGGGGTGCCCAAACTTTTTCATATGACTATATATATATATATATATATATATATATATATATATATATATGCTCCAACCCCATCCAGGTGTACAGTAATGCCTTTATATACTATATTAACTTATTGCCTTAATTTTACAGGTGTGATGCTCACCATGCTTCAGTTTGGTCCTGCGACTAGAAACAAAGTCTCCCATATCTCAAGAGGACTTGCAGTGATGTAATGAAGAGGCGGAGCAGTGTGCTGTTCTGTGCTGCTCTGGCCCCGATGAGACTGCGGGCTGTGCTGTGATGGTATGCCGTGCTCTGGCTAGGATACTGCAGTGATCTGCACTTCCTCCAGGCCAGACATGACTGCAGCGGCACCCTGCTCCTGCCTCCTTTTTAAACAGCGGACACACAGTCTCTCCAGCCGCTGTAGGAAGCCGGTGGCTGGAGCACCCACGTGTGTCCGCTGTTTAAATTAAGTATTAATTTGCTGCTCCTCACACCCGCTTCTAGTCACTGACTGAAGAGAGCGGAGAGAGGTGGGCGGGGAGCAGCTAATGAATATTTGTTTACTTTAAACAGTGGGCACACTTGGCTTCTCCAGCTGCTGGCTTCCTGGACCCTCCCTGCCTCCTGTGATTCCACTCCACAGCCGCTCCCTCTGACTCCACAGCCGCTCCCTCCCACTAAACAGCCGCTGTCTCGAACTATAAGACGCACCCCACACTTTCCTCCCAAATTTGGCGGAAAAAAAGTGCGCCTTATAGTCCGAAAAATATAGTATGTTTTTCCTGCCTTTCCATTATTTAAATTTTACAGGGCTGTGGTGTTAAAAAATGGAAACAAATCTATAGTGTAATCGCCTTGTTACTTAGATATCCTGCCCAGTGGTCTGCTGCCCTTGCGGCTTCTTTACTCTGTCAACATTTCATTTGTTGATTAGGCCTTTGTCCTCTTTCATACTGTGTTGCGATCTCCGTTCAGTGATCCCTTCGGGGCTTCCGTCCGTCCGTCCCGCCAAATGGGTTTCGGATGCATGCGCCGTTGGGGCCATTGACTGTAATGGTGCAGACAGTCACTATGTGCTTTGCCTTTCACCATTTTCGGGAGTATACGCTTTCTGGAGACGGACACCCAGATGTGTGTGTCCACCTTCCGAAAGCATATACTCTCAAAAATGGTGCACGACAGAGCACACGGTGACTCTGTCTGCATTATTAAAGTTAATGGCCCCATTGGCGCATGCTTCTGAAAACCATTTTCGGGGGGTTCAGACGGAAACCTCAATGGGACCACTGAACGGAAATCACAACATAATGTGAAAGGGGCCTTTGGTGAAGTACATTGCAACGTCGTGACGTGACATGAAGATGCATTCTAGAAAGGATGAACGTCAAATTTTCATGCCATGTTTGTAGATATTTTACTCACCAATATTTTCAGAACTGGCTTAGTATTGACTCTATTTGATGTGCATGAATTGATATTTTTAAGTTTCACATTAAATTATCTTTTTCATTCCAGAAAGGATGTTGACTAGGCCAAGCTAACATTTTCCATCGTTTTTTACTCATCCATTCATATGTAGTCTGGTTCATTGTTTGCTTACGTAACCCAAGTATACACATGAATAACCCACTGAATTAAAAAATCTTTTGCATTCATTTATGCTCATAGAAACAAGGTTTTGATATTTTTTTTAATTTGTAAAACAAGTGTGGTTCAATACATTGTCACTATGTGGCATCTTTCCAAACACACCATTAGTTGACAATAATTGTAGTTGATCTTCCAAAGACCTGCAGTTTTTGTTTTTTTCTGGGGAGTTACAAATCCATTTGAGAAGCTGGAATGATTGTCTAAATTCTTTTATAATATGCTTCCCCTATTTGAACATCAGTCCCACTTTGTGTACCCGCTATCGTAATTATGCTCCCTTTAATAGGGCATCTTATAAAAATGCTAATAGAAGTTCTCTAACCAGTGATAGATGCATTTTAAAGTTTAGAAACCAATTAGTATGACAAATATATTGAAGCTATTCATAAGACATACTCATTAGGCAAATACTTTTTAATGCACTGTAATCATAATTATTTAAACTGTAATCTAGTTAAAATAATAAAATATTATCATTTTGTTCCTAAGCAACCAAGGCACTTAAATTGTAGTTTGGGAGTTTACATTATATGGATAAACATTTTGGGACAACTACACATTAGACCTACAGGAGCTTTTATGGCATCCCAGTGCATATGCATTTATATGGAGTTGATCCCCCTTTGCAGCTAAAACGGCTTCTAGTCTCTTGGGAGGCTTTCTGCAAGATTCAGCCCTCCTGTACCGAACTCTACAGTTAACACAATGCAGTCTAGCAGGTGACGGTCTCCTGGTATTTGTATAACACAGGTTCAGGCTGCCAGAAAGAGAGGTATGATTCATCACTCCACAAAATACGTTTCCTTTGCTCTAGAATCCGGTAGTAGCGTGTTTTACATTATACTATCCAAAATGAGGAACAGGGTGCACCAATTTTCCCATAAATCTAAACTACTGGGTGCCACTTCATGCAGAGAGTGATACACAACCAAGGGTTGTATATTACACCATACCGTCCAACACTTACCATTGTGTTTGGTGATGAAAGGCTTTTATACATCTGCTTCGTCATGAAGATCCATACCCTGAAGCTCTTGCCACAAGAGCTTTTTTGCTGATGTTCACACCAATGGAAGGTTTGTAAATTTGTAGGTATTGGCCTTGATTCATCAAGATTGGTGTCTTGTACGCCAGTCTTCATGAAGGGGGCACTGAAGTAAGACGTGCCAAATTCATTAAGAGACCTGCACCACTAAATGCATCTTTTAGCTGATCTGATGTACACCAGTGTAAGAAATGTGGCGTAGTCAAGGACTGAGGTACATTTCAGTCCTAATTTATGCCACTTATAACACCAAAAAACTGAGCTGTAACAAAAAAAACAGTAAACATGCAACATTACAAGCATGTAAATGGCAGCCTCTAGACAAGAAAAAACAATAGAGAAAAATTGTATGAAAAATACCCTGAATAATAATGAATAAACTGCAAGTGCTTTTCATACAATTTTTCTCTTTGTTTTTTTTTTATGCCACTTATGTAGCGGAAACTAAAATTAATTTGTTGGGTGCAAATTTCCACATCTTCTCTGACCAAGCTCGCCTCTTCAAAAAAAAAGTTGCTTCAGCTGACTGGGATTGGTGTAAAAATACCACAAATAAGTGACCAAAATTTTTCACAACTACACGTTGTGCACAAGTTTAGAGACGTTTCAAGCAGTTTTATAACACAAAACATGTGAAAACTGCTTGATGAATCTGAGACATAGAGTCTGCAAAGTAATGGCGACTTGTTTGCACCTTAGCGCTCAGTAACCCCACTATAAGTTTATGTGGTCTTCTTAAGTAGAGATGAGTGAACTCAGAAGTTTGGTTTGGCGGGTGGAGCTACATAAAGCCATCCATAAACACAACACTTCCGGTGGAGGGGGGGGGCGAGGTTTTCCATTGTTTTGTTGTTGTTGTTGCACACTACCTCTGATCACACTGTTGCTATCCCCAGTGTGAGCTGTCCAAACACTGCAAGTGGATCGCACTGTGCTGATCACCGAGCATACCCGAGCACAGTGATGCTCGCACAAGTGGTCAGCTTAAGTAAAGCACCTGAGCTCCTACCCAAACTCTGTGTTTGTTTGGGGGTATTTTTTGCAAAGTTGGTGTTTGGCCCGAAAACCGAACATAGGGTTAGCTCATCTCTTTTCTTAAGTTGCTGTATTTGCTAAATTCTTCCACTTTTCAATTGTGCCACTCAAAGTTGATCATGTAAATGAGCCTAAGTGAAATACCCGAATTTAATGATGGACAAGGTGTGTCCCAATACCTGTCCTTATAGTTTTCCTGTCTGTGCAGTTCGGAATCCCACTCATCTGTAGTAAGTTTGCAGGTCTTCTATACATCTGATATAGCTGCAATGCTCTGGTTTGCAGTGATCTGGCAGTATATCAGTGTCAGAGATTGCATAGTGGGGATTGGGTAAATGTACATGCCCCCACAGAATACTCTGAAGAAATGCCCAGTTGAGCTACAAGTATAGATTTAATGACCAACAAATGGAAATCTCTCTGCAATAGAGTGAAAACGGAAATTGGGTGGTCATGTGATTACACGCATATGATTTGCATACTTGAAATCACGTGTCAACTAGTCTTATCAGGCTTCTCTCACAAGAAGAGAATTGTGAGCAGCTGGGTGAGACTAGTTGGCACATGACTGTAAGGCCTCTTTCACACGTCAGTATTTTGCATCAGTGTTTCATCAGTATGTGGATGCCAAAACCAGGAGTGTCTCCAAAACACAGACACCCCATATTTGCACTGACGAGGGGCAAGCACCCTGAAATACCGTGTCTGCAAATTGGGATTCTGATCTGGCATAAATCCTAAGTCATATGCAAAGGATTGTTAAAAATCCACTTTTGACTTTTAGGATTGCTACTTCCAATAGGTGGCGCTGCACTAGAGTTTGTCTCCTTTCCTGGAAAGACAATTAAAAAACACAGAAGACTTGTCAGACTTTCAATTATAGTTTTTTGTAAGTTCCACTCCTGGTTTTGGCATCCAAATACTGATGAAACACTGATGCAAAATACTGACATGTTAAAGAGGCCTTAGTATGGAAATCAAATACATATGGCCACATGTCCGACCAATTACATAGTGCATACAAGGAAATCATGACATTGTGCACAGTGCACACTATCGCAGTTCAACAGTCAGATAGTGACTGCCGACTTTGCCTTTTAGAACAAACAAACCTGTGTCTTATGAACCAAAATTTAAGACCTTGAAAATTGTTCTTTTTTAAACTCCTGTCCTGCCTGAAGTAGAAGGTACTTTTTGAATGATCTAAATGTGTGTAGGGCTTTCCCTACAGCGTCTGCATTTACCAGAATGTTTAACTACAATATTGGCATGATGTTCCTGAAAAGAATTACAATGACCCGATCCCTTGTAAATATTTTACATCTGTACTTTCTTGCTGCCATGATTCAGAACCGACAGTATACCATACCAACTGTTTACTTAGCAGTACTTAGTCTTCACCGCTCAGTAATTTCTCCTACAGAGACTGCAACACTCTACAAATAAAATTTAATTCCTAAATGCCCCAGGCTTTCTGTCGTTTTATTAGTGTTATTTCTATTTGCCAGATATCATTTTGTCTGCACAAACAGTTGCAAGTGAGGAATCGCGCTGTGCAATTGATTTTACACAGAATTGTTATAGCTGACGATGATTAAAATGATCAAGCTGTTTGACGGCTAATTTTTAAAATTTTGTAAAAGTACAAGCTGAAATGTAATGTCCTGCCTGTTCTTAAATCTCGCCCTTTAGACTTAGCTTCTCTTCGATCTAAGTTTTGTTTTAGCCATGGCTATTTAGTGTAGGATATTTCTGGAAGTCTTAATAAGGATTTTGATAGTGCGTGAGTATTATATATCCAGGGACATTATTGGCACAGCTTGAAATCCCAGCTATTAAAGCGAATGAGCCCTCTTTTTAAGTTGTTAAAATTTGGTTGTTGTATTTATATATATATATATTTTTATATATATATATATATATATATATATATATATATATATATATATATATATATATATATATTTATATTTATTTTTTATTATTTCTTTTTCAAATACCTGATGAAATAGAATAATAAAATGTCTTAAACATACATAATGTTAACTTCATTGCTGATCTACTGTCGCTACTGTGATACATCCAATCTATTTAATTTGGCTTGAAGCAGTCCTGAAATCTTTGTATACTTAAGTGACCACTGCAGCCAATCACTTGCCTCAGTGGTCTTGCTATACTGCTCTGCCTCACCATTGAGACTACTCATTGGTTACAATGGTGATTTGAGTAGATAAAGAAGTCTTCACTGCAGCAAGGTATCCTAACACTAGTGTGGACTGGAGCCCTGAAGGGACAGCAGAATTATCTGGCAAGTATAAGTTCTTTTAATACTTTATGCTATTTCCTCCATTTAGACATTATTTTTATATCTCAAAACCCCGTGATAATACTCAACAAGCCATTTCAACAATGCTTGCTACTTTTTCAGGCAGGGAAGTGCAACTAAGAGCTGCTCTAGCTCAATTCACTTACACTACTCTGAAATCCATAACTGGCAAAAGCATAGTCCTCGACCAATGTTTCTTCTTATGCTGCCACAGGAGAAAAGCAATAGTTTTGGTAACAAGTATATTTTAACAATAGTTTGACCTTTTTATAAAATAGTTTAGATACACAAACCAATATATAATTTTACCGGTGTTTAGTTTAGTACATTCCACTATCCTCTGTGTTTGCCAAAGTTGTACTTGCAAATTTAAGAACCAACATAGGATTAATCCATGTATACGTTTTGTACTTTTTTTCACCCATCCCTGTTTCCGATGTAAGATTATATATAAAATATGTGTATATATAATGTACAGTGCATTGAAAAAGTATTCTACATTTGTTCATGATACACCCACAAACTTGAGTTTATTTTTGGTGGAATTTATGTGAAACAACTACATTAAGTAACAAGTATTTGTGAACTGTAAAGGAAATGGTACATGGTTTTCTAAATAGTTTAAAAATATAAATCTGAAAATTATGACTTGCCTATATATTCAGCCCCATGTGCTTAGTTATTTGAGTTTATATACAGTATGTGTAATTTATTCTTAGTATAACTATAGCGGTTTTGTAAGAGCCTCATAGGATTGTTTTGGAACATTAGGAATCCAACGGCATTATGAACACCAAGGAACACAACAGACAGGTCAGGGATAAAGTTGTAGAGAAGAGTAAAGCAGGATTAGGTTGTAAAAAAAAATAGTCAAAACTCTGAACATCTCACGAAGCACTGTTCAATTCATCATCCAAAACTGAAATCCGTATGTCACAACTGAAAACCAACCAATACATATTTATTCACCTAAACTGACATCCCATTTTTGAAAGCAAGCCATGAGAAGTACCACTTGTAATTTGCAAAACTACATGGAACACAGCTAGCATGGGAAACAGGATACTCTTGTCAGATGGGACCAAAGTAAAACATTTTGGACTAAATGCAAAGCGTTATTTGTGGCAGATAACTAACTGCACATCATACTAAAAGCACCATCCCCATCATCAAACATGGTGTCAAGATCATGCTGTGTGGTTGCTAATCTTCAGCAGGGAGCTGGTCCGAATTAATGGGAAGATGGTTGGTGCTAATTACAGGGCAATCCTGAAGGAAAACCTATTAGAGGCTGCAAAAGACTTGAGACTGGGGCGTAGCTTCACTTCCAGCAGGACAGCGACCTTAAACATACTGCCAGAGCTACAATAGAATGGGTTAGCTGAAAGCATACTCATGTGTTTGAATGGAGCAGTCAAAGTCCGCTCTTAAGGGGGCTTTACACGCAGCGACATCGCTAGCGATCTCGTTAGCGATGTGACACGCCCAGATCGTTGTTACGATTTGCCGAGATCACTCATAGGTCGTTTTGTAGCGGTCACACGTAACGATCTCACAAGTGACGCTACATCATTCAGCGATATATTGTTTCACCAAGGCGGTCATGTGGATGTTGTTCGTCGTTGGTAGAGTGTCAAACATAGCAATATGTCTGCTGCGTTCCAAACGACGAACAATATTGTGATGCTGAACAAAGTGTCAACGATCAACAATTTTCACCCTATTTGCGATCGTTCGCAGTCGCACGTAGGTGTCACATGCAACGACGTCGCTAACGATGACAGAAGTGCGTCACGAAAACCGTGAACCTGACGACATATCTTCAGGTAAATCGTAGCATGTAAAGTGGCCTTTAAATTCCTTTGAGAATCTGTGGCAAGACTTTAAAATTGCTGTTCACAGATGCTCTCCATCCAATCTCACTGAGCTAGAGCTATTTTGCAAAATTTGTTGAGACATACCCCAAACGATTTGCAGTACGGTAGTAATTGCAGCGAAAGGTGGTCCTACACAGTATTGAGAGAGGCTGGATACAAATTCATGTCACAATTTTCAGATTTATATTTTTAAATATTTAGAAAATCATGCATCATCCTTTACTCTTCACAAATACTTGCTGCTTAATATTGGTATATCACATAAAATCCTAATAAGATACATTTAAGTTTGTGTGTGTTATATGAAAAAATGTGGAAAATTCACACAGTATGAATACGTTTTCAAGCCATTATTTATATAATGTGTGTGTTAGGGTGACATATTAAGATTACTTTCTATTTTGTAGATGATGTTAAACCAAAGATGGAAGAGGGTCCTACTCAAAAAGCAATTCGAGAGGCTCGAGAGAAAGAACTGTTGCAGGAAGGGGTAGCTTTATACAACGCAGCGAAAGACCCAAATAAACAAATCGGAAAGGCACATCCTAAGGTAGGATCACCTGAAAATCTTTCAAAAATGTTTTTGTTTTTTTTCAAAGTGGAATTCTAAGTGGATTTCAGTGGTTGCTTCACATCAGTAAACATCTACAACCCGTGGAAATGATTGGACAAAGCCCAAAAGTAGGCAATCAACAGCACAAGAAAACCTCATTGCTATATTTTTAAACAACACTAAACATATTTCAATAAAATTATTATTAAACTAATGAAAAATATAGTACCCAATTATATAAATAAGTATCATATAGCCTGGAGTCCCCAAAGCAACAAAATAAAGAAAAAATGAACTTCCAGAAAGTCAAATCAGAAAGTAGCCAAAATGAATACAAATACTTTATTATTAATTAAACACATAAAACTCAACCATGGCAAGATAACTCATAAAACCACCCCACAACCCATAAAATCAAGGCAGTGTGGACATGATCAGCAAGTAACATGATGGCAAAATGTAGAGTTACACAAAACAGGGGTCATTAAGAGCATATACATAAGATCATACATATAAATAAATCTCCTGGGCAACCAATCATAACTATAAAACCAGTAAAAAAATAAGACATTAACAGCAATAAGGAACTGCCAAAAGGCGTTCATATAGAAATTAATCTCATGAAGCACTTAAATACTGACCCAACAGTGCCATAATGCATGCGCTGATGTCAGACCACACTGGCCCTGACGCACGTTTCGGTTGCAGCTTTGTCAAGAGGCACTCAGGCAGTGTTAAGGTCAGCTTTCTATAGGGCACATGTGAAATAATGATGTTATTCCACCTGTTTGAGTAGCGGTGCCGATCTTGCCATGATACATCACATCTGGTGTCCTGAAGCATCAACTGCAGAAGCACATGTATATTGAGTGTTCATTGAATGCCAGGCTGGAAGGAGGAGGGAGAGACCGCTTGGACTGCTGCACATCTAAGAGGCTGAGGACACCACCTTAAAAAAGGGCACCAGCCCCACTAACCATAAAATTTATAATTAGTATGGAACACTCAAAGGGATAAATACACTATTACTCATAGATAGAATTGACTATTGAAAATAGAGCAAGTCTATAATACCAATCAATTGGTGCCACCTAGTGATGCGATGTATGGGTAAGTTCACACAGTGCGTTTTTCGCGGCGGTTTTGTGCGTTTTTCGGGTGCGTTTTTGGCCTCAAAACTGCATGACTTTGCTTCCCCAGCAAAGTCTATGAGTTTTCATTTTTGCTGTCCGCACACAACTTTTTTTTTTAAGCTGCGTTTTTGAGCTTAAAAAAAATGGACATGTCAATTCTTTCCTGCGTTTTTCTGTGTTTTCCCCCCATGCAATGCATTGAAAAAACGCAGAAAAACGCAAGATCAAAAACGCAGCCAAAAACGCACCAAATCGTTGCAAAAACGCATGCTTTTTTGCCGCGTTTTTTTGCCGCGGGTGCGTTTTTGTGCGTTTTTAGCGGCCAAAAACACAGCGTCAAAAAAATGCAGCATGTGCACATAGCCTATAATTGATACCACCAATTCCAACTATTGACGGCATTGCAGAAGAAAGTGGTCAAATAAAATCTTTATTTTGCAACACAAAGCCTATTTTTTAGTTGTCTTGTCTCCTTTTTTCCGTATTGTAATGATACAGCATATTGAAAAAAAAAATATAAAATAAACAAATTTAACAATACAATCAATACGATTCCCAATCAAAGAGGGGCAATCCAGTCTCAGATATGAGTATCATTCAGAACAGTCCAGAACCACATTGACTTTTAAGGGATATAACTACAAGATAATCCAGATATCCACTGACCTATAGAATATAAAAATTATAATAAGAAAAAAACAAAAAGCTAACCAAAACAGACGTTTACCAAGTAATGATAAAGGAATACGCCGTCCCCACAACTCTCACCCAAATGTCGAGAGATCATCCCAAACAACTGTACATGTTGCCTTCATGTTACTTGCTGATCATGTCCATACTGCTTTGTTTTCATGGGTTGTGGGGTGGTTTTATGGGTTACCTTGGCAAGGTTGTGTTTTGTGTGTTTAATCGTTAAAGTATTTGTATTTATTTTGTCTACTTTCTGATTTGACTTTCTGAAAGTTCATTTGATCTATATTTCAATAACATACTGCAATATAATTTACATAAAAAATATTTTAATAATGAAATAAAATAATTAGGGTTGTTAAAGGTATGAATGGTTTGAATATAGCACATGCCTAGTCACTGATTGCAGAGTCACTTACTAGCAAAGTGCATTAGGAATATTGCTCTCTAACCTCAAGTGGGCAGATTTACTGTTGCATCTAATTTAAGAGCTAATATTAGCAGCTCACCCAGAAATGGGATATGGCTTCCTAGAGAGGTGTTGCCTTGCTGGGTTATGCCTAAAGATGTTTAAAGCTTTTTTCCAGTATTAGAAAAACATGGCTGCTTTTTTTTCAGAAACAGTGCTGTAGCTGAAAATGTGCTGTTTCCAATGTTGAAACTTTTCCCTATTAAAGTGAATGGAGTTGAGATTCAATTCCATGCACAACACATGGTCATAGCTGACGTTGATAGAAAGCTTGAAACACAGACATAGTGCTAGAGTAACCAGATTAATCAACCCAATTTATGTATAAAATATCAATATATATATTGGGATATATTTAAAAGATATATATAACAAACAATTACATATACTAGGGATTACAAGGAGTACATAGATAAACCCCAAAAGCAGGGGAACAACCATATGACAAATGGTGATTCAACTCAAATATAGTGCAGGCCAGAAAAAATAATGGACAAAATGACTGATTACATATATCAATACAAGTATTCAGTATACAAATACTCCCTCCTTGACAAAGCATCTCGCGAAACGCACGTCGGATTGCGTGTGGGGACATCCACATGGGTGAGATGTGCACTATATCGCTGTACTAACTATTTACTATTTGGACACTTTGCTTTTAGATACACTGAATATTTGTATACTGAATACTTCTATTGATATATGTAATCAGTCATTTTTTCCATTATTTTTTCTGGCCTCCACTATATATCAGATTAATCACCATTTGTCATCTGGTTGTTCCCCCGCTTTTTGGAGTTTATCTGCATACTCCTTGTGATCTCTATATGTCTTTTAAATATATCCCAAAAAATATTTTGATATTTTTAGACATCAATTTGGGTTGATTAATCTGGTGGCTCTGGCCATATATTTCTGTTACAAGTAATTTTTGAGTGTTATACCAGACAGTATGGGGGGGGGATTCCATCTTATATTGAGCTAGTCTATGACTCCATAAATTCAATATGTGTCTTGTGAATCTTGAATTGACTGTTGATAGAAAGCTGTCATGTTTTTCTAAACAACCCCTTTAAACAAATAATTTTGACTCAGAAAATTGGTCTAAAAACCAAGACTTTGGGGAACTTTCAATTTAGTATTTATTTTGACATTTTTGTCTATCATCCAGCATAAGCCATGTGCTAAATTTGGCGCATTTTGGACTATCTATTCTAAATAAACGTTGTCTAAAAGTAGGGTTACTAATTCTGACCCCTTTATTTTGTTGAGTATAAATGTTAGAAATGTTAGGAAAAGTCATGGGACCTAAGGGGTAAAGTTTCTCCTTGTGGAAAGAGACTTACCGGGTCTGGTATGCTATTTTGATGAGACTTAATCGCCTTGCAATGCTTCTCTTCAGAGAGAAAGAGGACTTCAACTCTAGTGCCACATATTAGAAGTAGCAATCCTAAATGTCGACCCTTTATCAAACCTTGTCATATGACTCAGGATAAAAGTCAAACCAGAATCTCAATTTGCATACTTGTTGTTTTGTGATATTGCCTCTTGCCAATACAAAGTATGAGATCGGATTTGGCTCGATAAGAGACTAATCTCACACTTTGCACTGACGAATAGCAATACCCCAAAACATAGATTCTGTTTTGGCTTTTATCCTAAGTTATATGACAAACCTTGTTAAACAGTCGATATCGACTTTTAGGATTGCTACGTCCATTATGTGGCACTAGAGTTCAAGTTCTCTTCCTCTCTGAATAGCCAATTTGAATAGAACAAGTAATCTATTTTATTATCAATGGGTATTTTGTAGATTCTCATTTTTCTTATGAGTAAATTGTCAAAGTGAAACTTTCCCCTTGGAGATAACTCAATATGTTAAAGTACGCAATTCCTAATATTCAGAAATAACAGATATGGTCCTTCCAACCTAACCCCAAGGTCTGTGGGTAATTTTATAACCCTTTTGCTTGCAGAATAAACTTTTTGGTAGTGAGTTGGTCCAGTCCAGTATCTATGAGTTATATGGTTGAATACATATTGATTGGAAATAATCCATTGTTTGACTTGTTGCCCTTTATTATCGTAAGAAGTAGTTATTACATGAATCTTTTTCCATTGTTTGAAATGTTATTCCTATCCTAATAAATCAGTTAACAGAAAACAAAAGAGTTAATGACAACAGCTGAAAATTTTAATAAGCAGTGTGTTTTTACATGTCCTATGCGACAATATCCTCCTATGAAGATGGTAGTAAGCCTTTATCAGATTTGTGGCAAGCATATCCGACTCGAGTAGAAAAATAGCTAAAAGCAAAGACTGTGCCGATGTTTGTAAAACTCATTGTTTGAGTGTTTTTTAAATTTTTGTTTCTTTGATATAATTGTACTTATATGGTATATGTTTTCCCGCTCCACCCAATGACTACCTTGTACATCAGCAAGAATAAATACACAAAACATGGCCTTCTTGTTACGGTTAGATGAATGAGACTTAGAATAAAATAGATTACATTTGGAATAATCCACCAGTAACATAAAAGAGTTACAAATTATTTTCTGACTAAAGAAATCTGCGTATATACTCAGGAGAAGTAATGAACAAGGCTATTCTGAGGGATAATTACAAATAAATCAATAATTAATGGTTCAGGAATGTGTTAATAGGTTCATTATGGTGATTCACTGTTTCTTCCTTGCTGCATTTGCTTAGAAATGTAATAGGAGAGATTACAGCATGTTTTCAGATACTTATAAACAGTCAAGAATTATAGCTATAAGATCGTGTTGCAAGCCATTATTAATTCAGTTCATTTACAGTGCATTTGCTATGAAGCTGTCAGAAATAAGCAATTTCAGTTTGCCTTGATGTCCACAGGTGTCAGCTGTTTAATACTGAAATACAGTGGCTCTGGATGAGCGACGGAGTTTAATGTTTGTTAGTCTTGGGAATTTTTTTTAGTCTCCTTTTATATACAAGGTGATTTCAACAATTTTTGCACTCCAGTTATATTATTACTTATTAGTGCTTTCTGTACGAGGGCTTGTGATACAAATGAGACAAGTATGAGTGAGTGACTGGGCTAAGATTGGTATCCAGTGTTCAGAATAGATTATGGAAATCATGATTGTCCATGTGCTATAACCTTAGAACATTATATGGTGATCATAAGATTCAGCTTTGCAAAGAGCGACATACTGAAAAACCTTGAAATTGTTATGCCATAATCAGTGGCAAGCAACCTTGAGGTATTGTGCTCTAATTAGTGAAAAAGTAACAATTAGGGAACATCATAGTAAAATAACTATGATAACCTTAGAAGTTTGATGCTGAGAGAAACAGCATATTGTGCAATGTGGTCATTGTTTTTCGCTGAGAAAAAACAATGTACTGCGCAACTGCAAGATACTGATGATGCTGTGCATGTTTGAACGTGTTAAATCAGTTCATTTGTAACTGTGGTGCAAGAAACAATGGCTTCTCCACTTGTAATTTGCACGATTTAAGAGTATAGTGATTTGTTTCTTTTTATCGATGACTTTGCAACTAAACACTTTCTCCATACTGTGCACAAAGAAGTGTTGTTGCATGACACCGCTACCTATAATCTAGAAACTCTCCAAAAACTCTTGTTGAGTTAAACCATCCTCCCAATAGCCTAGTTTTCACCAATTTAACTATCATGTGTGAGGATGAAGATTCACATCAAATGAAGAAGACAGCAGTGCCTAAAAAAAAGTCTTAACGAGGTAAGCCAAACATTTCTTAATAGATAAGGTGTATTAGAAAAGCAAGGAGATTATGTAAAAAATTACGTATATGTCTTTTCTGGAAGTTGATCGCACGCAGAGCCGGAATCGTCTTGGGACATCGTGTGGACTACGTTGGAACTGGGTGTTTTGGGTTTAATAAATTAAAGAAAGAGGGTGGTATTTTATTTCAAATAAATGATTGTTTCCGTGTTTGTGTTTATTTCTTTTCACTTACAGATTAGTAATGGGGGGGTCTTATAGACCCTCCCCATTACTAATCTAGGGCTTTGTAGCAGCTGGGAGCCATCATTACCCCTTTATTATTCCGAATGCTATCACACCAAGGCAATTAGTATGAGCCGGGTTAAGTTCTAAGATTGCTGCATCTAATGGATGCGACAATTCTGGGTGGCTACAGACTGCTAATTTTAGGCTCTGGGGGGCAATAACCATGGGTCTCCATAGCCTGAGAATACCAGCCCCCAGCTATCGGCTTTATTATGGCTGGGTATCAAAATTGTCTGGGACTGCATCCCGGTTTTTTAAAATTATTTATTTAAATAATAAAAAAAGGTTGCATAAGGTCCCTCTTGTTTTGATACACAGCCAAGAAAAGCACACGGCTGGGGGCTGTAGCCTGTAGCTGTATGCTTTATCTGTGCTGGGTATCATAATATGGGGGGGGGGCCCTTTTCCAATTTTTTTATTTATTTATTTTTACACCACTATAGACACACACATAGTTTCTGTAATTGCAAGCAGTCAGACTCGCTGTCACGCAGGGTGGGGACACGGCCTGACTGCCACCAATCACAGATGCGAAGACAGCTGGTGGGCGGGGGAAACAGTTGATATGCATTATGCAGGTTAATCAGCTGTCCCAGAAGTAGCATTACAGCCAAGTGGGAGACTGGTAAGTATAACACACTTGCTCTAATCTCCTTATCCCTTCTACCTCCATTTTATAGAGACGCATTTGAGTCCTCATAAACTTATAAAGGGACAAGGATCCAGGCAAATATCGGGGATCAATTCTGGGCTGGAACCGGGTTTTTTAACTCGCCGATCTCGGGTATCTGATGGTCCGCCGATCACTTTTTACAACCTTTCTCCGGGACAAGCCAGCTTTACTCTGAAGTGTCACTGCTTAGTTCCGAAGCTCAGTTTATATGACAATCCTTGTTATTTTACTACTAAACGCATTTATGTTTTTTTTTTAATGGGGTATTTTCACATTATTAAATGTTAAAAGCAAGTCAGTTGCAAACTTGTTTTCATGCTGCTGTTCACGCCTAATATATCAGTAAGCTGTCCCCAGACCCTTGATTTCTATACAGCAGTTAGCTGCTTACCTTCCTCTCCCTCCCACTCTTTCACCCACACCCATCATCATGGCTCTTGCTGTCAGGAGCTTTGTGGTTGTTCTGCCCTGTTATCTCTATATGTGAATACAGTGATAGGAGTGTACACTCCAGCACAAACCACTGTGGGTTGAATGTGTTACAGAAGATCTTTTACTAAACTTTAAAGATTTACTAATATTACAGTTCTGTTGGTCACCAGAACATCCTCTCAAAGGGGAGTGCTTACTGGAGTTAGAGCCATGTTATCACTGAAAACTTCACAAAAGTTAACTAAGACTGTGATTATTAACTTATTATTATAGTATTATGTGCATAAAATATGTTAATGTCAGAGATGAGTAGGTTAGGAAAAATTCTAATCCACCTGTTCGTGTGGATTTTCCCTGGAAATTTGATTTGAAGAGAACTTATTCTCCACAAATTTCATGTTCCTTATTATGCTCTGGGTCTCTCTAGACCCCACAGCATACAAAATATATATAAAAAATAATAAAATAATACTTACCTTCACCCAAGAGGTGAATTTGCACAAGTGTGCAAAAGGTCACAATGTCATGATGTGCTACGAGACATTGCTCTCACATGCATGGAACGGCTCAATGTGAGAGACCTGGAGATTTCAACGGTAAGGAACAGAAGATGCAACGTGGATAAAATGAGTGACAGTAAGGGATGGACCGGCCAGAGAGCTGAGCAGTAAGGTGAAAATAAGGATTTTTATTTTTTGGGCCCTTTGTGGTTCAGAGAAATCCATGCAAAAATGAATTACAAAAAGTCCGCATTTGCAGAATGTGGATTTTTCCAAATTCACGTAGAATGCTACCCCACTCATTTATTTGCTCCTCTCCAATTAATGCTAATGAATATTATGAAACTGCTGCTATTTGCTGCAGTATTTTTACCAAACTTTTTCTGCTTCCAACTGTTGAAAAATACTTTTATACATTTGTTCTACGATTTCAGCTTTAAAAACCGTTTTGAATATCAGCATGATATACTGTACTTTTCCCCTTAGCATTTTTGTCTTTGTACACAATTGATATGTACTCTCTAATTCTCAGAGACCAGCCTAGTTATCATATTAATATGGTCTATCCAAAGTGTCAGATTTACTATTCAATTAAATATCTCTAGATTTAGGCTTGGATCAACTTTTAAACTGAAATCTATAAAAACCATGGTGGGTGAATCAGTTAAATGCTGTTACTTAAACAGGGTACTGATATTTTAAAAGGTTTTTTTTTCTCATTTTAAATGTTTGTCATCTTCACAAGTAGATGTAATCTTTGGGGCTTTACCTGTTTTGAGAATGAAAGTCTGATTCTGTGACTCAGATTAAAGAGAATCTGTCAGCATGTTTTTGCTGAGGACAGCATGCTGTAAGAGTTAAACAAAATATAAAACAACTGTGCTTCTCTTATCAGTGTGTGTGAAATTGTTTACGTAAACTAAAGTGTTCATTATTTTGTGATTACCATTACAGAAGTAGAAACTCGCCTACATAGCAGTCTGACATGCCCCCTGCAGTGATTGACAGCTCACACTCAATGCACAATGTCTATTAAGAGCCTGGCGTGGGCGGGAGAGCTCAGTCTGCTGTAATGTGTTCCTGTATCTAAATTCTTTGATTGTTTCTGAATGGCTGCAGCCAGTAATCTATGTGATACACCATTGGATTCAGAATCTCCTTGCCTACATTATATTGCTGTCAAATGAGGTAGCAAAAACATGCTGACAGATTCCCTTTAACTATAAATGCAGTAAAAGAATATCAGCTCACTACCCATACATGTGCATGGACCAGTTTTGGCATGCAATGACACAGAAATTTAGGATTGGGTGCAGTCTCTTGGGCTAGTCCTCTCAAATGCATGTTGCCTGGCTGGCTTTTCTAAGTATGCTTACTTTGAAACGCTGCAACATTTCAGAGTAAAACATAGAGTACAAATAGGTCTAAAGGGTGCTTTACACACTGCGACATCGCTAGCGATCTCGTTAGCAATGTAACACGCCAGATCGCACATACGATTTGCCGAGATCGCACATGTGATTGGCGCTATAAAAATGACCTATGTGCGATCTCGGCAAATCTTATCTGCGATCTCTGGCGTGTCACATCGCTAACGAGATCGCTAGCGATGTCGCAGCGTGTAAAGCACCCTTAACAGGGTCTAATCCAAGGGATTTAGAGAATAAATGACACTTAGGAGTCTCACCATGGAGGGTTGTGTGAGTCACAACCAACTGCTCAGGGTATGAATCACACGGCTGCTGCAGCCCCACATGTAAGGAGAAGAGACCGAGAAGATACTGGGCATTGATACTGCGTTGTGAAAGACACCCTCTTCATCATCAGGATACATGTGATTTTTCCTGATGGAACGGGTGTTTCCGAAACGCGTTGAAATAAATCACATTTAATAATATATCTGGAATAATCTTTCACAATAGCGGTACAGCATCAATACCCAGACTCTTCTTCTGTTTCCTCTAGGTAGAATTCCTAGAATTGTATAAACGGGAAAACACTTTTTTTTTTCCTTTTTTGCCTAAATTCAGTTTTTAAAATCTTTCCCTGTTTATACAATTTTACAGGTAACAATCTAGGTCCCATGATCTCACAAAGAAAAATAAAGGCTGCAATACTCAAGATTTTCAGAAGGGAAACCTTTCGTCACGGTGAACCCAGCTTTGGCTATTTCAAGAAGACTAGAAGATAGAAATATTGTCGACTAAGATAGGAAAAATGTAAGCAAGACAAACAACGAATAGATCGATATTCCTTGCCGTGCGTCTCCTCTGGGATCTATTATATAAGAATGGAAACATAAATTGTATCTTCTCACGTGGCTGTTAAGTATCGCTATAGGATTAATTACCCAATTATCGACTGGCTTTGTGAATCCTGAGCCAAAACTTATTATGTTTTAGTAACGGTTATGAATAGATTGTAATCTTTTTAGGATAATCAATATGTAATTTTATTTCTTTAAGAAAAACTAAATCCACCATGCATCATTGCCTGTTGTCAGCCGAGTAAGTGCTCACATCTTCTAGCTGACGGTGTTCCATATTGCAAAGTTACAAGACTTTAAAGTATCAGCCTGGACTTTCAAAAAGGAAACGCACAGCAATAATTTTAATGAAGTGATTACAACAAAATTTCAATAAAGTGTTGATGCAAACTGATTTCTCTCTTTTTTTTAATAAGTTGCTGCAAGGGAAACAGTAAGGCTCATTAATATTTCAGTTCTTTTATTACATACCGCGTTCCTACTAAATTCTGCTCATTGATACACATCCAGTGACCATTTTAATGGGATATACTGCAGCATTAATTATAAATGTAACATTTTGGTAAAATAGCAAAATAATACAATTTTTATTTAAGAAAGCTGACATGTGAAATGCAGCTGTAAATTAATCATCTAATATAATATATACCTATCTGAGACTTTTATTTTATATATTTTGTAATAAGAAACCATATTACAACTCCGGCAGGAGAGGCTAAAGCCAAATAAATGGAGATGTTGAGGCTCTTGTGTGAGGCTCTCTCTTTTCCATTCTAGATTATATATGAAAATGGAAGGAGGTTCAGAAAACAAAATTTCCCGAAAATAGGTGGGGATGGCGGAGATGAGACCCCTTCATGGACAGCACTCATTAGATCTCACTGTGATGACAGATAATTGGAACAACAATTGATACAAAAAGGCACCAGGGTTCAGGATGATAAATAACAACTTGGCATGGACCTTGATTAGTGCGAATGATATAAATTTTATTATACATGGGGTGAAAAAACACTCACATTTAAAATCATTTAAAAACAGACATACAAAATACTGTTTCCTGCATGGTTCAAACCTGGCACATGTTCAATAATTCAGGGTAAACATATATAATCCAAGATGGAGAATGGACTCTGTCCCCTAGGGAACTCTAAGTACTCTATATATGCATCCCATATACAATCAAGTGTGCCTGCATTGCACCTACTGGTTTTGAAAAGCCCGAAGACTACCACCAAGTAATATAAATCACAGCTGAAATAGCCAGATTTAAGTCTAAATAACGACTATACAGGATTACCCAGGCAGCAACGCAAGGTGCAGGAAACTCAGTACAGGACCCGACGCGTTGCGCCAGTCTAGCTGGCTTCATCAGGAGAATATCACCCTCCAATGTTCCTGGGGCTATATATATATATCAACCCCATATAACATTCGCCCTATCAGAGCACAGGAGTAATAATTATAACATAAAGCACAGGTGTCCTACCAGGCTAAAAACGGCCTCTGTTTTATCCATATAAGGGAATTCTGAATCACATGGAGCTCCTCCATTACACGTGCGGCCAGAAAGGAATCCCCTGTTAATGGCCACTCCTCCTTCTTGTCACATGGCCGCCTGTGCAATGCTATGGTGGAACACAAACAAGCGTTTCACCAACCGGAAATAACGATATGTAAACCGGAAATGCAGCATTAGAAGTGTGCTCACATGTGGTGCATCACTTTTAGACAGTCCCCCGGATACAAATGCCATGAACAAAGGTTCCACAAAGTTAGTAACTTGTTAGTACAGCATTCAGGGATGCACCCAAATGGTCCATCATTTTTGAAACATCCCCCAGATACTTATATAAGCAAACAATAGTTCCACATTGCAAAATACCATCAATCCTCAATAACACATACCCCAAATGCATTTTAATCCAAATATGTGGAACTTAATATTACTGTACATGAATTTCATGAGCGACTTAAGTACAATGTTATTACATATTTGCACATAAAATCAAATAATGCTAATGTGTCCAAAGTACACCAAGCATTATTTATCAGCGCTGATATCACAGATTAGTTTGTTATTTATCATTTTTTATAAAACCCTGTGAACAATAAATCCTCATTAATGCCGCCCGGATGCACACTGTTCAACTCATATATCCATCTGGATTCGCTACGCAGGAGAGCCGGTACAACATCACCACCTCTAATGGACATCCGAATCTGTTCTAAATCAACAACACATGTATTCCTGATTTTATAATTATGAACTTTGTGGTAATGCATAGCCACAGTTGAAATTTGTTTACCTTGTTTAAGATGAGTATTAACCAGGGATATATTAGATAGGTGCTGTTGTATCCATTTGCGCAATTCCTGCGTAGTTTTACCCACATAAATCAATGGGCAGGGACACACCAAAGCATATACCACATTCTTAGATTGGCAGTTGATATAGTCACGTAATGGATATGCCTTCTGAGTAACTGGATGTACAAATTCGTACAATTCTGGTGTAAAAGAACATATTGAACAGTTACCACATGCAAATGAACCTTTTAGCGAAAACCCTGTATTCAGACTGGTAGTAGGTCGCACAAAATGGCTGTGACTCAAACAGTCTCTCAAATTACGTGCTCTTCTCGCTGTGAGTTTTGGAGTTGCAGAGATGATATCTCTCAGTTTAGTCTCTGTGTGGAGAATGTTCCAGTTTTTGTTGAGTATTTTATAAAGCTCACGCCATTGATCATTATATGTGGTCACCAAGCGTACCACATTGTCCACTTTTCTGGATTTTGGAGTTAGTAAGCTTGTCCTTTCTGTTTGGCTATTTCAGCTGTGATTTATATTACTTGGTGGTAGTCTTCGGCTTTTCAAAACCAGTAGGTGCAATGCAGGCACACTTGATTGTATATGGGATGCATATATAGAGTACTTAGAGTTCCCTAGGGGACAGAGTCCATTCTCCATCTTGGATTATATATGTTTACCCTGAATTATTGAACATGTGCCAGGTTTGAACCATGCAGGAAACAGTATTTTGTATGTCTGTTTTTAAATGATTTTAAATGTGAGTGTTTTTTCACCCCATGTATAATAAAATTTATATCATTCGCACTAATCAAGGTCCATGCCAAGTTGTTATTTATCATCCTGAACCCTGGTGCCTTTTTGTATCAATTGTTGTTCCAATGTTTTGTTAGATACGTGGCACAGTGGTTTTTATATTATTCATTGGTGGTGCTGAGGCTCTCTTTTGGAGGTGATGACAGATAAGCTAAGCTTTCTGTCATTTTCCAGTGCTGCACTCAGCCTTTATAGGGCTCTCATTGCATCTCCATATGTTCTGACGTCATTCAATGGCTTTTTGTATACCAGTTGGGCACCGAAAAGCGTCATGCTCCATCACACATCATCGTATATAGGTGTTCCCCTTTAGAAACTTAGTTCATCACTATATTACATTTTTTCTTTGAGCATTGGAAAGGGTTTTCCAGTCTCAACGTATTCATAACTTATCCCTTGGATTAAAGATGGAAGAACTAATTCACAGGACTCAGGTGCCTCGGCCTTGTCAGTAATCTGTGACCACTAGATAAGAGGCATGTGAGTCTCCTTAGCTCCTGGCATTCCCAGCTCTTCTTTTGGTTAGCTGTTCTGGCACAATGTTGTATGTGTATCACGCCGCAATCATGACATTGCACCAGCCAGGTTATTGAAAAGAAGAGACAGAAATGTATAGCGGTAAGGTGATTCATAGGCCTCGTGTTCACTCCTGACTCCTCACAGGTTACTGACCTGGAAGATGGACCGGAGTCCTGAAAATTCATAGTTTCATAGTGTTTAAGGTTGAAAGTAGACTTAAGTCCATCGAGTTCAACCGATGACCTAACCTAACAAGCTGATCCAAAGGAAGGTCAAAAACCCCATG
This sequence comes from Anomaloglossus baeobatrachus, assembly GCF_048569485.1. Lineage (NCBI taxonomy): Eukaryota > Metazoa > Chordata > Amphibia > Anura > Aromobatidae > Anomaloglossus > Anomaloglossus baeobatrachus. The sequence goes on along the minus strand of NC_134359.1, from coordinate 101,242,920 downwards.
GGGCTAACAGTAAGCGCCACATAAGGGTAAAAATTCCCTCCTGACTCCACATACGGCAATCAGACTAGTTCCCTGGATCAAGGCCCATTCACAGAATCTAATGCACATAACCGGTAATATTATATTTTTCAAGAAAGGCATCCAGGCCTCTTAAATTTTAATAGTGAATCAACCATTACGACATTATGTATCAGAGAGTTCCATAGTCTCACTGTTCTTCGATTTCTACCTAGGAAAAAAACAAGCCTAAAAACAATGAATAGATGCTGTGCAGTAAGTATATAAGCAGTATTAATACATGAAAACAACATAAGGTACTGTTTTGATCATAAGATCACCGCAACAGGGTGTACTCAATCAGGATGGTCCCTAACTTTAGTGACTCATCTCGCTCTTACTTTTCATCAACATAGATGTAACTATGTTTTTTATATGTACTACTACTTTTTTACTTACTGCAGGGTATTTATTCATTGGTTTATTCTAGGATCTGTCTGTTAATGGCTGTAGTGTGAATATTCACTTACATATTGCACTTATACTAACAGGTAGGCTGACCCATGGCTTTGGTTTTGCTACATCTCTACTTAAGATAGATAATGACTATCACATTATTTGTGGTCCAACATCTGTAACTTCTACTATTAATCTGTTTTCTGCTCTGTAGGCGGCTGGATGTAAACATTGAATGCAGCCAAACAGCATAGCGCCGAACACTGCGTAGCGATCATTCCCAGCTATTGTGGCTCAGTTCCATCTTATTGATTGACATGGATATGCTTTCTACAGTGGGGAAAAAAAGTACTTAGTTAACCACCAATTGTGCAATTCTCCCACTTAAAAAGATGAGGTCGGCCTGTAATTGACATCATAGGTAGACCACAACTATGAGAGACAAAATGAGAAAAACATATCCAGAAAATCACCTTGTCTGAGTTGGCAAGATTTTTTTTACAAATTATGGTGGAAAATAAGTATTTGGTCAATAACAAAAGTTCATATCAATATTTTGTTATATTTCCTTTCTTGGCAATGACAGAGGTCAAAAGCTTTCTGTAAGTCTTTACAAGGTTGACACACACACTGTTGGTGGTATGTTGACCCATTCCTCCATGCAGATCTCCTCCAGAGCAGTGATGTTTTGGGCCTGTCGCTGGGCAAAACGGACTTTCAACACCCTCCAAAGGTTTTCTGTGGGGTTGAGAACTGGAGACTGGCTAGGCCACTCCAGGACCTTCTTATCCTTCTTAGGAAGCCACTCCTTTGTTGCCCTAGTGGTGTGCTTGGGATCATTATCATGCTAAAAAGACCCAGCTACGTTTCATCTTCAATGCTCTTGCTGATGGCAGGGGGTTTGCACTCAAAATATCACGATACATGGCCCCATTTGTTCTTTCATGTAGATGGATCAGTCATCCTGGTGCCTTTGCAGAAAAACAGCCCCAAAGCATGATGTTGCCACCCCCATTCTTCAAAGTAGGTATGGTGTTCTATGGATGCAACTCAGCATTCTGTCTCTTCCAAACACGACGAGTTGTGTTTCTACCAAACAGTTCTACTTTGGTTTCATCAGACAATATGACAGTCTCGCAGTACTCTTCTGGATAATCCAAATGCTCTCTAGCAAACTTCACATGGGCCCGGACATGTACTGGCTTAAGCAGAGGAACACATCTGGCACTGCAGGATCTGAGTCCCTGGTGACGTAGTGTGTTATAGATGGTAACCTTTGTTACAGTGGTCCCAGCTTTATGCAGGTCATTCACTAGGTCCCCCGTGTGGTTGTGGGATTTTTGTTCACCGTTCTTGTGATCATTTTGACCCCACAGGGTGAGATCTTGCATGGAGCCACTGATCGAGGGAGATTGTCAGTGGTCTTGTATGTCTTCCATTTTCTAATTATTACTCCCACAGTTGATTTCATCATACCAGGCTGCTTGCCTATTGCAGATTCAGTCTTCCCAGCCTGGTGCAGGGCTGCAATTTTGTTTCTGGTGTCCTTCGACAGCTCTTTTGTCTTCATCATAGTGGAGTTTGGAGTGTGACTGTTTGAGGTTGTGGACAGGTGTCTTTTATACTGATAACAAGTTCAAATAGGTGCCATTACCACAGGTAATGAGTGGAGGACAGAGGAGCCTCTTAAAGAAGTAGAAGTCTGTGAGAGACAGAAATGTTGCATGTTTTTAGATGACTAAATACTAATTTTCCACCATAATTTGCAAAAAAAAATCTTGCCAAATCAGACAAAGTGATTTTCTGGATTTGTTTTCTCATTTTGTCTCTCATAGTTGTGGTGTACCTATGTTGTCAATTAAAGGCCTCTCTTATCTTTTTAAGTGGGAGAACTTGCACAATTGGTGGCTGACGAAATACTTATTTTCGCCACTGTATATACAAGAGCTTGGTCCATACCAATGTTTCAAAGAAAACCACATAATATACCATTACACACAGTACTGTGGATGTATTCTCCTTTAGAGATAATCATAATTCTGCTTTATTACAGTAGCATCTTATTACCTTTTATTATTGCACTACTAAATACAAGATTTCATCAAGTGACTCTGAGCAGGATAGATGGTGAGAGCAGGGCCACAAAGTGGACTATTCAAAAGACCATGTGTCAGGTTGCCAGCAGGGGGAGCTGGAGTCCTACAGAGAAAGACACTACACAGAGCTGAATGAGCAAGGACGGGAACTCCCAGTGTGTGCTAATGCAGTGTCTACTAGCATCAGCCGGACAGCTGAAGCTGTGGAGCATGCGGGGGATGGTCAGACTGGTTCAGGTCATACACAGTATGGGCAACAGGAAGACCGGAGGAACTAGCAGAGTAGGAGTCGAGATCAGGCTGAGGTCTGTACCAGAGGAAACAACCGAGTGGGTAGGTAGGAGAGGGGGAAACAATCAGGGCTATTGTAGGAAGGAAGGAGGTGGGACAGAGGAATGGCAGAACGACTAGGGGACAGAACACAGACAGAGGCTTAGGGCACAGAGAGGGAACGGATCAGGATCACACTTACAGGGACCAGCATTCACAGGCAAAGCAGCACTAAGCTTATAGCCGGCGCTGGTTCACTGGAAATGTCAGCTTTTAAGGCATCCAGGCTCCGGAAGTGAGGCCCGGGAGAAGACTCCGCCCCCTAGCCATGTGGATGGGGAGGCTAACCATGACACTATGTCCACTGTCCACTATTGACATTAGGCAGGTTCATATAGAATATAAGGGCTTCTAAAGAATTAGAACTACAATCTTAATAACTTTAAGCAACTTTTATATTTTTATATGCTTTTTTATTCTTTGTAAGAAAGGACCTGGGACTCACTGGAATGAATAGTATGGCTATTTTTGGTGTTGTATATCAGAACCTCAGATTTTCTTAAGTATATACAAACCTTCTTCAAACATCTCGGTTTTTGTCTTCACTGTCCCATTAAATGCTACAGGCCCCATTTCTCAAACCAGAACTGAATTGTAAAAACACTTTTTTTCTTTTTGTCTTTTCTAAATTGTCTATATCCTTTGGGGAATTTGTATCTCCAACATCTATTATTATATTATCGATTTCCTTGCTAGAGTTTGGCAGCTCCACTTGAACAGTCTGACTTTTGAATGACTTTTGTGTGTCATTCGCTGCTGCTTTGTGTAACACAGCAGACGGTATGATGTTCTCCCAATGCAGGATGATATAAGAGGCCTATAGGAAAATACCTGTATATAAGCGTTCCTTTACATTTCTTTTAATGATACAAAGACACCTGCTTTGGGCATATGAAAATAACCATAGAGCGCGTGCCAGGTGCAATCCAATTAGGTGACGATCCATTTCTTTTTCACAAAAGATTGCAGTGTAGGTGTGATTATATCAGGGCTTATTGAAAAGAACATACTTCTGTGTAATTTTCTAAGAAAAAAAAAAAGAGCAGAGGGGGCCGAAAAGATTTGTCATTCTGATTGATGGCGATGCCTGGGATGAAAGTGTTTTTCACTGATCAGGCATGTTTCATTCTTTGCTCAGAGGAATATCCTTTCGTAGTTTTAAAGTGGCCCTGATTAAAAGGAATTTTACTGGGATTATTTAGAATGTCTGCCATTAATTAGAGAAGATTTAGTAATGCAGACTTCCAAAAAGCCGTTCCAACATTGCCATGCTATTGTAATGACAGTTTTAATTGGATAGAAGGTCCCGTCTACCTTTTGGGGATATCTTCACTAACTGGAACTAATCAAAGCCTTTACACAAAGAAATCAAAGATACATTGATTTTGGATTAGTTACTTTTGTGTTTGTGATTTAAATATGTCCTTCAAATTTGCGATGTCACTTTAGTTAAAAGGCGCCTAAGAACAACATGGCAGAGCATATCCAGTAATAGATAAAAAAAAAGTACAATATCTGGAGCTGTGACATTACCACATTAAGTACAAGTATTGAGGAAGCCAGTGTCTAAACATATTCACATACATTTAACCCTTTAATGTCAAGGCCTGAAAGGGCAGCCAATTTCTTTAGTTTCTGCCTCATTACATTTCTGAAGCCATAATTTTTCTTTTTAATTTATCTGCTGACATTGTTGTACAAGGACATGTTTTATGCAGGAAAAATGTATTTAGTTTTGGCTCTGCTAGGTAAAAAATATATAGTGGTGTGTCATTTTTTTTTTCTTTTTTTTACAAATCAAATATATATATACACAGCATATTTACCAGGAGGGGCCCAGAATGGGACATATATACCAGGATAGTGACAAATAAACCAGGATGGGGATATATATACCAGGAGGGGCCCAGGATGGGGACATATATACTAGGAGGGGGACATATATACCAGGAATATATATAAATAATAAAATATATATATATATATATATATATGTATGTATATATCTATACACACACACACACAGTTGTACTCAAAAGTATACATTCTTGGCAGATGTTTTGCTTTCTTGGCTTTTTTATGATAACACAAAAAAATCTTTTTTTTTTTTCCACTTATGGTTAGTGGTTAGGAGAAGCCATATATTGTCAAACTTCTGTGTTTTCTATTTTTAAATCATAATGACAACAAAAAACATCCAAATGACCCTGATAAGTAGTTCACATACCCTAGTGATTTTGGTCTGTTAACATGCACAGAAGTTGACACGAGTGGGTTTGAATGGCTACTAAAGGTAACATCCTCACCTGTGACCTGTTTGCTTTTAATCAATGTGTGTGTGCATAAAAACTGAGTGAGTTTCCTGGATCTAGACAGACTCTTGCATCTTTCATCCAGCCATTGATGTTTCTGGATTGTGAGTCATGGGGAATGCAAAAGAATTGTCAATGGATTTATGGGAAAAGATAGTTGAACTGTATAAAATAGGAAAGAGATGCAAAAAGATATCCAAGGAATTGATAATGCCATTCAGCAGTGTTTAAACTGTGATAAACAAATGGAAAATCAGAGGTTCTGTAAAAACCAAACCATGATCATGTAGACCAACAAAGATTTCAGCCACAACTGCCAGGAAAATTATTTGGGATGTAAAGAAAAACCCACAAATCACATCAGCTGAAATACAGGACTCAGTGAAAACTAGCAGTGTGGCTGTTTCAAGATGCACAATAAGGAGGCACTTGAAGAAAAATGGGCTGCATGGTTGAGTCACCAGAAGAAAGCCATTACTGCACAAATGCCACAAAGTATCTAGCCTACAATATGCCAAACAGCACAGAGACAAGCCTCCAAACGTCTGGAACAAGGTAATTTAGAGTGATGAGACCAAAATTGAAGTTTTTGGCCACAAACATTAACATTACATTTGGAGAGGTGTCTACAAGGCCTATGATAAAAGGAACACCATTTCTACTGTAAAGCATGGAGGCGGATCGCTGATGATGTGGGGATGTGTGAGCTACAAAGGCACAAGACACTTGGTGAAAGTTGAAGGAAAGATGAATGCAGCACATTATCAGCAAATACTGGAGGAAAATTTGCACTCATTATCTTGGAAGCTGCACATGGCACATACTTGGATGTTCCAACATGACAACGATCCCAAACAAAAGGCCAAGTCGACCTGTGTTTGGCTACAGCAGAACAAAGTGAAGGTTCTGGAGTGGCCATCTCAGTCTCCTTACCTCATTATTATTGAGCTACTCTGGGGAGAACTCAAGCACACAGTTCATGCAAAAAAGCCCCGGAATTTCCAGGAACTGGAGGCTTTTTGCCTATAAGAATGGGCAGCTTTACCATCTGAAAAAATAAAGAGCCTCATCCACAACCACCACAAAAGACTTCAAGCTGTCATAGATGTTAGAGGGGGCAATACATGGTATTAAGAACTGGGGTATGTAAACTTTTTCAATCATAATCATTTAGATGTTTTTTGTTGTCATTATGATTTAAAAGCGAAAACAGTAGTTTGACAATAAAGGGCTTCACCCAACCACTAACCATGAGTGGAAAAAAAGTTTTTGTGTTATTATTCATATTTTCTGAAAAAAGGCCAAGAAAGTGTCGCGCCCCGGGGCAGCCAAGGCGTGAGGGGACCCCTCGAGTCACAGGCGGTCCGTGGCTCGAGGGGTCCTGGATCCATAGGCACCGTCGACCAGTTTTAAATAAAAGGGAAAATAATAAAAATAGTCCAACTACACCACTTCCAGTATGCGGCCAGGGGTGGTATGGCCGCCGCTGCCGGTCCTCTCTGGGTATGACGGATGGGGCAGCGTGGATGGTAAAGCCCTCCGCGAGTAGGGCTTTTCCCCAGTGGTAGGTCGGAGTTAACGTGGAAGCTCAGGGAAATAACTCAGTCCAGACAGGGGAGTGCAGTTTTGTCTCTTTACTTACAGCTGGGTTCGCACCCTGGGGACGTGCTGGATCTCAGGTGTGCCCGAGTCCTGTGTCCCAGTGCCAGCCAACCTGGTGCCACTCGCCCACCGATGCACTCGTGTGTGTGTTTGTGTGTAAGGGTCCTCCCCCTGGCTTGAAGCATTTGGACGTCCGTCTGGAGTCTGGGTCCTGCCACAGGCAGCTTGGACTATTTAAGGGAATATGTGTGTGTGTATATATGTATATATATATGTATATATATGTATATATATATATATATATATATATATATATATATATATATATATATATATATATATATATATATATATATATATATATATAGGCAATTTAGACCCTTTAATGAACTTTGCCACATGACTTAGGATAAGAAGCTAAATCAGAAACTCCATTTACTGATTTGTTTTTTATATATATTATATACAGTCTATAGTTTTTACATTTACACTTTTCAGCTGATTTTTAAGGCCATTATGATTATGTGGCTATGAATTCTATACTATACTTTTCATAACGTGTGTTAAAATGTAATTCGGAATTAGATTTTTCTATTCATTTTTTTTCGTGGGGGGTTTGACACACACAAACACGCAATCCTCAACATTGAAATTGCTACACCAAGAACAAAAAGTTGTTGCACTATGGAAACCATAGAATAGATGCACATGTTAATGATGCGCAAATTCTGAAAAAATGGAAGCAAAATTTTTAAAAAACCCTTGATGCATCGCGTATTAGTGCTACACAGACTTGCACGTTTCGGCATGTAAACAATGAGGTTATTAATGGTTGTCCAAAGAATGTTCTGCAATGCTGAATTCACATGGGGACATAATTAGTCAAGATCCGCTGCTGGCAGCTCTCTTTGCAATTGCCAATCAATATGACTTCCCTGATGTGCTCGATGTGAGTCCAGGCATGTTGCAGGCCGGGGTAGCATATTTAAGCCACGAACATTGCTCACAGCAGTACAAGCTATTTATGGCCTGGAGTTGTGTTGAAAAATGGCTGTACTAGTCATTGCAGCTGGACAAATGGTTACTTCAATGCAACATATGTAATGTCTTTATGTATACAACATGCAAGTGACATAATTTATGTCATTGTATCATTTCCTCTGGCTCAATCAATATATATTCAAATAACATTAATTTGGACTGAGCTGTTTAAGCAGCAGTGGTAATTTCACATATACAGTGCTGTAGCAAATCAGTGAGCTCAGCGGCTCTGCCAATGAAGGTGGTGTGACCCGCTAAGCTCAGTCATTGACTTCATCGATTATATCACATTGAAAGCGCTGCGACTAAGCAACAGGTTGGTGCAGCGCCAGAGATACAGCACTAGACTCTGGGAGGATAGGTAAAGTGCGGTTTATGTGTCTTTACAACAAACTGAGCAAAAGTTTTCCAAAAGGTGACAAATCTTATAATAAACAAAACATTCAACATCTAAATATAGGCAATGTCTACCCTGTACAATAATAAATATACACACAACATATCCTTGGACCTGCAAAAAATGCAATGTACAATATCCATTTTTATATGATTGAAGTCTACTGTAATCGGTGCACATTTTTTAGCGCAATGTGCAATTGAGTCTAACCCTTGGCATGTCCTTTGTAGTCTCAGGAGGTAATCAGTTGGCTCAGATCACTAAGAACCTTCCTTTTTGGAGGCAGTATTTCTGTGTAATGACTAGTAAGACAAATATGTCTTCAGTGTGGAATAGAAACTCCACAATATAAGGTTGATTAAGAGTTTTTAAGAGCACTTGGTTCCTTCCAGCATATGTGGCTTTCATTATTCCTATCTTTGACCTTGCTAAAGTACCTGCTCTATCATACAGGCAAGCAGGCAATTTTGTGTAACTCTAATAGAGGATGAAGTGTTCAGTGAAATTTTTTTTATCGGCTTCGTAAAAAAAAAGTACTAAATTTTATGTGAAATATTGTAGTAGATGATGATTTTATAATAAAAAATAATAAAAATAAAGTTGAAAATAAAGCGCATCAAATTTCTGCGCTTTTGCCGGAAATTGACAAAACAAATGGGCCACCTTCCTCAATTTATAGATAAGCAAATTGGGGCTTGAGGAGAGATGAGTTTTGTTGATCGTTTCTGGAATGCACATTTCCAGTTCATTGAACAGCAGTGTAATGATTATCTGATTCCATTACCTGTAATTTACTTCAGTGTTACGAGATTTCTTATAATGTGGTGATTACTGTGATGAAGAATAAGTAGCGTCTCTTCAAATGTAATGTCTTTGTAATGCTACCATGTCCGATTCCAAGTATTAGAGGGCACAGAAAAATAATACTGTCTTAGCATTTTGTAAAAGGAACATGTCTTGAATGTTTGTATGGCAAATGTTTCCTATATCATGTATAATATTAGAGCTATAAGGGGGAATATTTTTCCTTGCTGAGAGTGCCAAGCTGGTGTAAGGAGACTTATAGGCCATGCAATCATGCAATGCTCCTCTGGGAATTTAAATATGCATATTGCCTCTTAACACTAGAAGTCACAGAGAGGGGTCATTTAACATTTCTACCTTTGGAACCCAGAGACGGGTCGAATGACCTGAAGGATTTTAGCTAACATCCTATAATCACCATCTTTTGTTCTGTAATTAAGGCCATTACTGTCACACCACAGAAGGTTGTTGTTTTCCATTGAGTTTAGCCATTTAGTTTCTATTTAGTTCTATTCAGTTCTATTCAGTTCATTTGACCCTCTTTCGGGACTTCAGGGGGAAGCTCAAAATGTCTTGGACTTCTAGTGTTAAGAAGAAAAAGGACTTGACACCACCTATTGGATGTAGCAATCCTAATAGGCAATATAGACTCTTTAATGAACTTTGCTACATGACTTAGGATAAGAAGCTAAATCAGAAACTCCATGTACAGATTTGTTTTTTGGGGTGTTAGCCCCTCCACCGTGTGAAGTAAGAGATCTGATTTTGTGACGTTAGAGGCCTCTGATTGGGTAACATTACTCCTTACGGAGAGTGACATGCCAGCAAAAGTAGATCACAGTGCCTTGAAAAAGTATTCATAAATTGTGAACTTTTCTAAATTTTTCCATGTTACACGCATACACAAACTGAAATGTTGTTTACTGGGATTTTATGTGATATACTAACACTAAGTAGCAATTATTTGTGAAGTATAAAGAAAATTTTCATGGTTTTCTAAATATTTAAAGGGAACCTGTCACCTAGAATATGCGTTCTGACTTATCAGCAGACGCATATGTGCCCTAATTACACCTCCCTACCCATCCCTGTGTTATAAAATTGTATAATATGAAAGTAATAAAAAACGTTTTATTACCTTCATATTTCCAATGTAAATTAGAGATCTTCTGGTCACAGGGGCGGCGCCTTGCCCCTGCATACTTTCCGTGGTATCACGCCCCTGTGGGCGTGATACCATGGAGTCACATGAGAGACGTCACTGTCGCTCATTCTATCCTGCGCACGTTTACACTTACTATTGCGGCAGACTTCTCTTCCGGGTTCTCCTTGTCAGTTTCAGGCACAGTGCGCGTCTGAAGCCGGCACATGAACACCCGGAAAAGAAGCCTGCCACAATGCGTGCAGGATAGAATGAGCGACGGTGACGTTGCTCATGTGACTCCATGGTATCACGCCCACAGGGGCGTGATACCACGGAAAGTATGCAGGGACAAGGCACCGCCCCTGTGACCAGAAGATCTCTAATTTACATAGGAAATATGAAGGTAATAAAACGTTTTTTATTACTTTCATATTATACAATTTTATAACACAGGGATGGGTAGGGAGGTGTAATTAGGGCACACATGCGTCTGCTGATAGGTCAGAACGCATATTCTAGGTGACAGGTTCCCTTTAAAAAATGTAAATCTGAAAATTGTGACTTACATTTGTATTCAGCTTCTGTCACGGGTGACAGACAGTCATGTGGTTTCTGACAATAGAAGGTCACAGCAAAATGCTCCCTGACTTTCTGCTAGTATACCTTTTACTAGGTAGCTTTCCTGCTGGATTTTCACCTATTCCCCTGTAGGATCCAGGGGAATGCTCCTTCCGTCCAGATGATGATTATCAAAATTCCCCTTGTGCTTAAATACTCCCAACTTCCCTGGACTTGGGCTGGTGATATTATTCAGTTCATTCAGTTCTGGTTGCAGAAAGGAGGCTTGTACTCATCTGTGGTGTCGTTGCTGTATCTCTACCTGAGTCATTTGTGGATAAGTAGTTCATGCATTTTCCCCCCTGTGTGTCCCCCTTGTGTCTTCTATAGTGTTTAGTGGGGTTGATGATGAGCTCATCCCATCCGTTCCCTATTTAGGGCCCAGCACTAGGGATACCTAGGGTGAGGTATCCGGCTCTGCGCATAGGCGCAAAACCTATCCAGGGTGGTGACGGAACCCAGGAACCAGCAGTAGGTTTGGTCAGGGTATGATATTTTCAGTTCATTCAAGCCTTGGTTGCAAGCAGGTGGTTTGTACTCCTCTGTGGTATCATAGCTGACTGAGAACTCTGCTGAACGTCTACCTGAGTCATCTGTAGATAAGTAGTTCATGCACTTTCCCCTGTGTGTCCTCCTTGTGTCGTCTATAGTATTTAGTGGGGTTGATGAAGCGCTCATCCCACCCGTTCCCTATTTAGGACCCAGCACTAAGGATGCCTAGGGTCAGGTATCCGACTCGGCGCAAAGGTGCGGAACCTATCTAGGGTGGTGAAGGACCCCAGAGACCAGCAGTAGGTTTTGTCAGGGGTCACCATCTTCCTATTCCCAGGACACAGGGTGTCCCTTCTCTTTCGCCGTTTGCTTGGTACTTCCCGTACCTAGCATGAGAGTCCCCCTCGGGTTCAATACTTCATAGGACTACCTTTGCTGCAATTACTGCTGCAAGTATTTTTGGCTATGTCTCTACCAGCTTTGCTCAGGTAGATACTGAAATGTTTGCCCATTTTTTGTAAAATAGCTCAAGCTCTGTAACATTAGATGGAGAGCGTCAATGAACAGCAATTTTAAAGTCTTGTCACAGATTTTCAATGAGATTTGGCTCTGGACTGTGACTGGATCATTCAAACACATGAATATTCTTCCTTCCAAACCATTCTATTGTATCTCCCGTAGTATGTTTAGAGTCATTGTCCTGGTGGAAGTTAAACCTATGCCCCAAGCTCAAGTCTTTGGAAGCCTCTAAAAGGTTTTCCTCCAGGATAACTCTATATTTAGTTCCATCCTACTTTGACCAGCTTCACTGTCCCTTCTGAGGAAAACACTCCCCACTGCATGATGCTGCACCATCATATTTGATGGTGGGAATGGTGTTTTCAGGGTTAAATACAGTATTAGTTTTCTGACACACACAGTGCTTTGCAATGAGCCCAAAAGTTCTACTTTGGGCTCAACTGACCAGAGCAACTTCTTCCACATAGCATTATAGGGGGCACAGCTAGCATGTGGCAAAAGGTGCACTATTGAAATAAAGACTGATGTTGTTCTTTCCAGCTGAGTGATTTCTTAGAATCCCGTGCACAAGATCAGGCGGCTTTGCCGACCCAGTGGGAGGCATTCAAATGTGTGGTGCGGTGTATATTAATAAAGCACGGAACGAGACTTAAACGACTTTCCTTTTGGCCCTTGAAGAAGTCACATCTCTGGTGACCGAACGCATGGGGAACACCCCGTATGTAAGCTGATCTGTGGAACACGCACTGCTCTCACTGCATGGCAGTGGGTAGTTAGATTATAGAACAAATTGCCCTTTTTTTTTTTTCCGGGACGTAGGGTGGAATTATTTGTTCTGACTTACTGATTTATACCGATGGTGTTTTCACCATAGTTCTTTACTCTAAAGGCTACTTTACACGCTACGATATCGGTCCCAATATTGCTAGCGCGGGTACCCGCCCCCATCTGTTGTGCGACACGGGCAAATTGCTGCCCATGCCGCACAACATCGCGCAGACCCGTCACACATACTTACCTGCCCGGCGACGTCGCTGTGACCGGCGAACCTCCTCCTTTCTAAGGGGGCGGTCCGTGCGGCGTCACAGCGATGTCACTGAGCGGCCACCCAATAGAAGCGGAGGGGCGGAGATGAGTGGCCGGAACATCCCGCCCACCTCCTTCCTTCCTCATAGCGGCCGGGAGGCAGGTAAGGAGAGGTTCCTCGTTCCTGCGGCGTCACACATAGCGATGTGTGCTGCCGCAGAAGCGACGAACTACATTGTTACTGCTGCAGTAACGATAATCGAGAATGGACCCCCATGTCACCGATGAGCGATTTTGCACGTTTTTGCAACGATGCAATCGCTCATCGGTGTCACACGCAGCAACATCGCTAATGCGGCCGGATGTGCGTCACAAATTCCGTGACCCCAACGACTCCGCATTAGCGATGTCGCAGCGTGTAAAGCCCCCTTTAGTGTACTCCACCCAGGCTCACTATTTATCCTACATTGAGACAGGGTTGGTGGTGTCAGATAAAGTGGTCTATTAATATGGCATGGGTTATATTCATGCAGGTTTAATTGTGCATGTGCTTGCATGTTTGCCATTTGTATCAAATTTGCCATTATCAGCACACTAGTATTTTATTATAGTACTAGATCTGGGGTGTTTGTTAACGGTCAATCTGTGATGTTTTTTTAAATGTTTTTAATATTGCACTTTTTTCTCTTTATGTGACATCTATTTATGTATGTTTATTTTTGAACCAATAAAATATATATTTTTTGTCTATATACACTGAGTTGCTTGGTTAATCCCTATTTTTACAGCAATCCTTTCCTCTTACATTAGACTTTAAGAAGTATCACAAGGCGTCCCTTCTGCTGAGACTACTGGATTGGCAATTTAATAGGAACACTAAACAATGGGTGAGCCTGGAACAGGTCTCCTCTGAAACGCCCCTGCGGTTCCTCCCGTGGATCACACCGTTGCAGAGAGGCCGGGTAGATGGGGAGGCAGATTTTCTCAGGGCGTCGCTTAGGGTCTGTGATGTTGAGTGCCGGGGGGGATCTCTCTCGAAGGTTACTGGCCCACTCTCACCACTTTTCTCCAACCCAAAGATTCCCCCAGGAGTGGGAGTTGAACATTTTTTATGTTGGAGGAGGAGTGAGGACACACGGATCGCCCAGACTTTGCACGGATTGGAAGTGCCCCCCTTTTCGGCCCTTTTATTCCCAGACTTTCGGCATCCGACGGCTTGGTCGGAATACCTTCAACTTAGGTCCTTTTTGATGGCAGATAATAGACGTGGGCATTTTGCTGCCCCACCCACAAAATTTAATCAATTATTTTTATGGTAAGATCCTCCTGGGCACCTTTTATCCCTGGTTTATTCTTTCTTGACTACAGAGGCAGACATTGGGGACCTTAAATATATTGAAAAGTTGAATAGATATTTGGGGACTCCCATCTCTGAAGAGGATTGGAAAAAGTCCTTTATCCTCACCCATATATATTCCATTGCCTACGCCGCACATGAAAAAAATTATAAGATTCTCACCCGATGGTACAAGTGCCCTGATACACTACATGCAATATTTCCAGGGGTCTCAGATAGCTACTGGAGGTGCGGAAGGGAGAGGGGGGTAATGCTGCACATCTGGTGGGACTGTCCGTTAATACAACCTTTCTGGTAGTCCGTTTTCAAGGCATACAATATAATTAGTGGTGAGCAGTTGGTGGTTTCTCCTCAGATGGCTTTGCTTTCAATTCTCCCAGGATCACTTAAATCACAGAAAATAGGACTCCTGAGATATTGTCTCACAGCGGCACGCATGGTGATCCCGAGATACTGGAGATCAATTGAGGTGCTGTTTATAGGGTAGTGGTTTGCGGAGATGGCCAACATTCACAGGATGGAGTCCCTCACGGCAGAGACCAATGACTCAGTGGATAAGTTTCATAAGATCTGGACCCCCTGGATCCTGTCTCTTGATTCCCCATCATTTCAGACCTTTGTAGGCAACTGATAACCTGATCAGCATCAGTCCAGTGTGGTGGCGCTCCCTCTCTCTCTGCTTCTCCTCCTTCCTTTTTTTCCCCCTTTTTCTTTTCTTTGCTTTTCCTTTTTTGTTACTTTCTTCACTTTCTGGTTCTAGTTACATTTTCTGGCAGTAGTCCTTGCTTTGGTTGAGGCATATTACTCCTTCAGTAGGAGACAGTTCTTATCATAAAATGTGGTTATATGTCCTGTGCATGCCATATGGTAGTTAGTAAGAGGAGATTTGTTAGTCAGGACATGGCTTATATCTTTCCTTGTAAGTTGTTCTGAAGTAATAACTTGTTTGAATTTTCTTTTTTCTGTAAAATGTATTGCTTTACTTTAATAAAGAAAGATTAAACATAAAAAAAAGCCAAATCCTGGAGTTGTTTTTAGGGTGCGGATGATATGAACAAGTTGAATATAGGGAGCAAAGGAAAGATTTAAGTCACATTTATCCTTAACAGTGGGCATACTGCCTGTGCAGTAGAGTAGTTCAATACATATAAATAGAAATATCATGTTTACACCGCGTGCAGAATTATTAGGCAAGTTGTATTTTGGAGGATTTTTTTATTATTGATCAACAATCATGTTCTCAATCAACCCAAAAGACTCATAAATATCAAAGCTTAATATTTTTGGAAGTTGGAGTGTTTTTTTTTTTAGATTTGGCTATCTTAGGAGGATATCTGTTTGTGCAGGTAACTATTACTGTACAGAATTATTAGGCAACTTAACTTAAAAACCAAATATATTCCCATCTCACTTGTTTATTTTCACCAGGTAAACCAATATAACTGCACAAAATTTAGATATAAACATTTTTGACATGCAAAAACAAAACCCCCAAAAATTAGTGACCAATATAGCCACCTTTCTTTATGATGACACTCAACAGCCTACCATCCATAGATTCTGTCAGTTGCTTGATCTGTTTACGATCAACATTGCGTGCAGCAGCCACCACAGCCTCCCAGACACTGTTCCAAGAGTTGTACTGTTTTCCCTCCCTGTAGATTTCACATTTTATGAGGGACCACAGGTTCTCTATGGGGTTCAGATCAGGTGAACAAGGGTGCCATGTCATTATTTTTTCATCTTTTAGACCTTTACTGGCCAGCCACGCTGTGGAGTAGTTGGATGCATGTGATGGGGCATTGTCCTGCATAAAAAATTATGTTTTTCTTGAACGATACCGACTTCTTCCTGTACCACTGCTTGAAGACGTTGTCTTCCAGAAACTGGCAGTAGGGCTGGGAGTTGAGCTTCACTCCATCCTCAACCCGAAAAGGTCCCACAAGTTCATCTTTGATGATACCAGCCCATACCAGTACCCTACCTCCACCTTGCTGGCATCTGAGTTGGAGTGAAGCTCTCTGCCCTTTACTGATCCAGCCTCTGGCCCATCAAGAGTCACTCTCATTTCATCAGTCCATAAAACCTTTGAAAAATCAGTCTTAAGATATTTCTTGGCTCAGTCTTGACGTTTTTTTTATCTTATGTTTCTTGTTCAAAGGTTTTCAGCCTTCCTTACCTTAGCCATGTCCCTGAGCATGGCACACCTTGTGCTTTTTGATACTCCAGAAACATTGCACCTCTGAAATACAGGGGTTGGACAAAATAATGGAAACACGGTCCAATTTTTGTGGTGATTACAGCCTCAATTTTCCGAGGTATGGATTCATACAAGGTGTGAATTGTTTCCAAAGGAATTTTAGCCCATTATGCAGTTAAAACACCCTCCAGTTCTTTCAGTGACGATGGTGGTGGAAATCGACATCTAATTTGAATCTCTAAAATCGACCATAAATGGTCAATAATTTTGAGGTCTGGGGATTGTGGGGGCCAGATGAGATGCTCAACTTCATTAGAATGTTCCTCTTGCCATGCTTTAACGATTCTAGCTGTATGAATTGGTGCATTATCATCCTGAAAGATGGCGTTCCCCTCCGGGAACAGTGTTTGAACCATAGGATGCACTTGGTCGCCCAAAATGCCTAAATAATCTTGGCTGTTAATTCTTCTATGAAGGGATATCATTTGCCCGGCGGATCTCCACGAAATAGCACCCCAGATCATCACAGAACCTCCGCCATGTTTTACGGTTGGGAGAAAGCAGTCTGGATAGAATGCTTCTTTCAGCTGTCTGCAAACGTACACTCGGCCGGAGGTCGGAAAAAGGGTAAACGATGATTCGTCTGAGAATATCACATGTTTCCACTGCTCGAGGGACCAATTCTGGAGGTTTCTACACCATTCTAAACGCTTGGATACATTTGTCATTGAAAGCAGCGGTTTTCTAATTGCAGCTCTTTCGTGAAATCCAGATTTGTGCAGCTCCCGACGAACAGTTTTCGTGGAAACTGGGTTATGTAGGGGCGTGGCCAGCATCGGGAGAGCAGAGAGAGGGGACAAGGAAGGCATCAAGGAGTGTGTGTGTGTCCAGCATTGAGAGGGGGTGTGGACGACAGCTAAAGCGGCATGACCAGCAGCATAGATGCCATTGAAGGCATCCAGAGAGTGTGGCCAGCATCTAGAGGAGGCATGACTGGCAGCAAGAGGGGGCGTGGCCGGCAGCGTGCGGAGATATTTCAGTCACTTTTCACTGCACTGCGGGATACATAGCTCCCGGCTGTGAGAGCGGGGCTGAGGCATATATCAGGCCACGCCTCCATTCTGAGCTAGACGGGCGGGCCGGTCACAGACAGTAGGCGGGCCGGATCCGGCCCGTGGGCCGCCCCTTGCCCAGGTCTGCGTTAGAGTATACATTGAATTTTATTGAAGAAACCTTCCAATGATAACATTATAATCTTGAAAATTAAAAAATAACTCAAAATGCACTGTTCCAAATTATTAGGCACAGTAGAGTTTCTAAACATTTTATATGTTTTAAAGATTTTAAAATGCTCATTTGTGGAATTTGCAGCTTTAGGAGGTCACATTCACTGAAATAAAAAGCTATTTAAATCCAAAACATCCTAACAGGCTAAGTTATAGGTTAACATAGGAACCCTTCTTTGATATAATCTTCACAATTCTTTCAACCATAGGACTTGTGAGTTTTTGGAGAGTTTCTACATTAATTTCTTTGCATGATGTCATAATAGCCTCCCAGAGCTGCTGTTTTGATGTGAACTGCCTCTCACCCTCATAGATTTTTTGCTTGATGATACTCCAAAGGTTCTCTATAGGGTTGAGGCAGGGGAGGATGGTGGTCACAACATGAGTTTATCTTCTTTTATGCCCAAAGCAGCCAATAACACAGAGGTATTCTTTGCAGCATGAGCATTGTCATGCATGAAGATGATTTTGCTCCTGAAGGTACGTTTCTGCTTTTTGTACCATGGAAGAAAGTTGTCAGTCAGAAACTCTATATACTTTGCAGAGGTCATTTTCACACCTTCAGGAACCCTAAAGGGGCCTACCAGATGTCTCCCCATAATTCCGGCCAATTCCGGCCGTATCAGCACGAATACGTATGTGCTCAGAATCAGCCACAAATCTCTTCACAGTATGATGATCACGCTTAATTTTTTGTGAAATATCTAATGTTTTCATCCCTTGTCCAAGGCATTGCACTATTTGATGCTTTTTGGCAGCAGAGAGATCCTTTTTGTTTCCCATGTTACTTGAAAACTGTGGCCTGCTTAATATTGTGGAACATCCTGTTTTCCTTTTAATGGGCTCACCTGGCAAACTAATTATCACAGGTATCTGAGATTAATTTCAGTGATCCAAAGAACCCTGAGACACAATACCATCAATGAGTTTCATTAAAAAAAAAAAAAAAAAATTAATCGCTATGACACTTAAATCCAATTTGCATAATAATATGGAACATAGTGTATATGGCTCTGCATATTTATACATTTAATATTTGTAGGGGAGCTTTTTACAGCTGGATCAGCAAATATAAAGATCCTAGTCCTTGGTTTTCACCAGTGTTTACTGGGGAACTTTCTATAGGTTTTCAGATGTGTTTCATATTAATCTCTGTTGAGGGCCTTGTGTAGGCAGGACTGCTGTCTCAGCTCTGCTACATGGTTAAATCTAAAAATTCTGATTGTGTCGGAAAGGCTGCAGCCAGTAATCTAAATGATACATTGTTGGATTCAGGATCTCTTTGCATACATCATGCTGCTCCCCATGAGGTAGCAAAAACCTGCTGACAGATTCCCTTTAATATCCACCATGAACTAAAAGTTCAAGCAACAAATATATCTGTTAAGGACAGCTCTTAGGATATGTGACTGTTATTTTTTCATACTTGTATATGGGTACTTTAAAGCTTTAGGTTCAATGCTCAGTTTCCTTTTACTTAATTCACACATGAATGAACAATGCAATAGTTGCAATGTGATGTATTAGATCAGTGTTTCCCAAACTCCAGTCCTTACGGCCCCCAACAGGTCAAGTTTTCAGGATTGCCTTGGTATTGTACAGGTGATGCATTGCTAATAATTCCATCACTTTGTGCAATACTAAGAAAATCTTGAAAACATGATCTGTTGGGGGTCATGAGCACTGGAGTTTGTGAAACACTTCATTAGATGGAGTGGCACACGCAATTTAATGTGGTACACATAACTTTCACAATTTCATACTATACTATATAGTATGTTACTATGGCTGTACTGGAAAATCATACCGTCACATAGCCAACTATCCAGTCATATTGTTGTAGAGGACTCTGACATATCAGGAGGCTGCACATTTTTATAAAAATATGCTAAGTTGTGCATAGACTTCAGAACATCCTCTTAATAGAAAATGAAATTCCAGGTCAAGATTTAGTAGTTTGGTTTTTTTTTTGGGGGGGGGGGGTAGAAAGGGGGTGGTGTAGGGGATAATTTCCTAAGCAGATTTTTTACCTTTTATCCAGATGTTTCTTTTTTAACTCAAGATTATAAGCTTGTGAGCATGGAGGCCCTCATCCCTCCTGTAACTGGTGAACTATGTGTTACTTTGTGTTGTTTTTGTTTTTATTCTGTATATGTCCCCGCCTAATTGTATAATGCTGCAAAATAAGTTATATAAATAAAATGTTTTGGGTTTTTCTAATTATTATTATTATTATTTCTATTATTAAGAATAATGAACACAATATTTTCACTAACTGACAACTTGGCTCTTTTTGACTTATGTATCCATGTTGTGTTTGGTGTCTGGTGTTTCCAAAATTCATTATACAGGATTAGGCACATTGGCTGACTTTTTTTAAAGGTTATTTCCAAAATAACAAGTTATCCACTATCCGCAGAGTCACTGGGGTCCAACTTTTGAGACCTCCATTGATTTTAAGTTTGGTACTCTGGAACTCCAAAAGTAGAGCTCTACAGACCCATCTTAAATACAGCAGGGGTTTACTTGCTCAACCTCAATTCATGGTCTGGATTTCTGAAAAGCTGAGCACTGTGTTATGACAATTAGCCAAAAGTCATGTGCCCAGTGAATTGCGCTCATTGAGGGAATAAAGGAGGCCACTTTGGAGTCATCTGATTCCCCAATATGGAAATGCTGTACGTCATATTTATTGTAAAGTTTTAACATGTAAATCAATATACTCCAAAATTATTGGTTACATTCTTGTTTGTGTGTTATGCTGATTGGTTCTTTGGTGTATGGCGTAAATCTGAAGCTAAATGACGTAAATGATTGCCAAGGTGATGTACTTGGCATGGTGTGTATTCTGCTTTCTCTGACAGTTCCAAATAGAGCGGAGCTGAAGTGGGCTTTAGAAATCTGTTCTCTGGGTTCAAGATTCCAATATTGGGATCAGAATAAGAGATGAGCAGACCCGTTGAAATTTGGTTCGGCTTGTTGAACCGAAGTGTAGATAAAGTTCTATTCTGGAAGTTGACCTGAACCTCATTTGGAAGTCACTGATTGGGCAGTTCGGGTCTCCGCATACATACAGGCAGCCATACACAGATTACTTCCGGGGAAGGAAGGACGAGGTCTTTCTTTTTTTTTTTTTGTACACTACATCCGATAATGCTGATTTTACCCCCAGTGTGAGCCGTATAGACACATCAAGCGGCTCACACTAGGCTGAACACCGAGTGTACCTGAGCTCAGCTATCCTTGCTTAAGTGATTTGCATACGTAAAGCACTCTAAGGCTATTTTCACATTTCCGTCATTTTCCCTCAGTCACAATCCATTGCTTTGAGAAAAAAATGAATCCTGCAAAATAATTTGCAAGATTCCATTTTTTCCCATAGACTTCAATTAACGACCGATTGCAACTGATGGCCTTGCGTTGTATCCGTCGCGCAACCGATCAGTCATGGAATGACTGACCGTCAGGCAGAAGCATCGGACATTTTAACGTTTTTCCGAGCGTCGAAACGACGCACTGTGCAGGATTCCGTTGCAATCCGTCAAGAGGTATAATGGTTGTCTATGGTGCAGGATTCCACTGTAATCCGTCTCACAATGGAATCCAGTGCTGGAGTCCGTCATTTTCTACTGAGCATGCCCAGTGTGTACAAAAAAATTGCAAGGCTCCAAATTAGGAAAGGTATATAAAATAGCCCTAAATTATGACCCAGACAATGCTGTATGGACCTGTACAGAAGCCAGAAGACATTGCAAAGGACCATCTCCAGAAGCCCCCAGAGCGACTCTGCAGGAGGACCAACCAGTGCCAGGGTGAGGAAAATCAGAGACCCGTTGTCCCCCATATTTTGTTGAGCTTTATAGGTCTCCAAAATGTCTGGCACTCCCATTGGGCTGTCCCAAAAAAAAAAAAAGGATCACGACGGATCTGTCGTAAACTGGACGCACAATGGATGTAACGTACGTGACTGATCAGTTATTTTACAGGATTTCGCAAATGGAATCCTGTGAAATAACTCATCCGTTGCAACCGTTGACAGCTAACAAACGACGGATCAGTCGTACTGTCGCAACAACGGACCTGGTGGATTTGATACTACGGAAATGTGAAAGTAGCCGAACACTGATTTTTTGGTAAAGTCTGTTTTCGATACAAACACCGAACTTTAAGTTCGGGTCCACTTATTTCTAATCACAGGCAGTCCACCAGTCAGACTCCCAACAATCAACAAGTCATTCCTTATTCTTTGGATTAAACAAAACTTGTTTTTTAAAATTAACCTATTTAATAAATTCCCATTTAAAAAAAAAAATAAATTACATTTTGTATGAAAATGCAGTAGATTAAATCAATGTAATACTTTTTGGTTTGGAGATAATATAATGGTCAAGCCATTTCTTGAATTGTTTTCCATACCTTGAAGGAATAAAGCATGTAATGCAAAGAGTGATAGCTTTATGGCCATATCTGCAGAGCCATAAAAGAATACATCAGTTAGTGTTAGCTCCGTAGGTGTAAAAAAACAGATGTTATCGTGAATTTTCCATGTGAATTTATCGTCCGGCTGGACGCTCAGTCTGTGCGGAGGGCAGTTTGATAATCACAGTATCGTTCAGATTAAAAGTATCTGCACAATGGCTCTTTTTTTAATTAATCTGACTTTTACTAGCTATTGCATATTATTTTTATGTTTATTAAAAGAAAAGGAAAAGCAAAAGAATAAGAATAAAAAAAAATCTGTCAGGTCATAAAACCGAATCACGGAGATTTATTTAGAACCAGCTCACGCCGGAGGATTTTACGAGTTTTATTAGCAAGCTAAGCAAGATGTAGTATGCAATAAATGGTTTACTGAGCTCTCCTGTTATTGCATTAAACTTCTTTTTTTTTCTTTCCTATTTGGGGAATTTAAAAAATTAATAGAAGCTTTAGGAAACAAAGTAACATAGACCATGAATTGGAAGAATTTCTTTCCTGCGAAAAATCCTCTAATCATATTAATTTTGTTCTGCACAATAAGGACAATGCATTATGCACACTAGTTCCACATATTTCACTTTATTGTTGTCTTAGACTGGTCAATGCAAAACATTTTTGTATCTAGTAGCTGTATAAATCTCATTTACAGTTTATCTGTACTTTCAAAGTTTTTATAAAATGTCATAAAACCTAACACCCATGGTGATTGCTTTAGATTGCTGGGTAAATTGCACGTAGAAACTGTTTTTTTCCTTGTATATACTTCATGACAGTGTACTGTATTGTAAAAATTCAACACCAAAACACCCACCTATTTAGACCTTTATTAACCTAGCTAAACAGGGTCTTATATTATTTTTTGATCTGAATGATAGGCTAGTGCCGATCCTGCATACCAGCCTGTCTCCTATTCAGTTCTTTTAGACTCCTGCAATTAAAGGGAACCTCTCACCACTTTTTCAGCCTATTATCTGCGGCCACCACCACTGGGCTCTTATATACAGCATTCTAAGAGCCCAGATCGCTGTGTAGAACATAAAAAACACTTTATAATACTCACCTAGAAGGTCGCTCCGGTGCAGACTGGTCAGATGGGTGGCTTCGTTCTCCGGGACCGGTGCCTCCCCTTTCGGCCATCCTGGTCTTACTTATTCTAAAGCCGCTGTGCATGACGCGTCTACGTCATACACACGTGCCGGCATTGAGGTCCTGCGCAGGCGCACTTTGATCTGCCTTGCTCAGGGCAGATCAAAGTATTGCAGTGCGCCTGCGCAGGACCTCAATGCCGATGCGTGTATATGACGTAGACTCGTCATGCACCGCAGCTTCAGAATAAGGAAGACCAAGATGGCCGAAAGGGGAGGCACTGGTCCCAGAGAACGGCGCCACCCATCCGACTGTTGTGCACCGGAGCGACCTTCTAGGTGAGTATTATAAAGTGTTTTTTATATTTTACACAGCGGCCTGGGCTCTAATATACAGCATGTTAGAATGCTGTATATAAGAGCCCAGTGCTGGTGGCCAAACCTTATAGGCCGAAAAAGTGGTGACAGGTTCCCTTTAAAAGACCTTTGATTACTTCATGGTCACATGACTGTGAAGTCATCAAAGGTCTTTAAACAATCTTAAACTCGAAAAACAACTTCTGGGGGCCCTGAGAAATTGTGCAGTTTGACTCCCTCTGACGCCGACTCTGACTGTAACTAGGGCGTATTTTTTGAGTAGGGCTTATATTTCAAACATACTCCAGTTTTATGATGTACAATACAAAATTATGTTGTGGTACCATTTTAGCCAGAAAAATTGATGTAAATACATTTTATGCCTAAAAATGACATAGTGATACCTTTAATAGCTACCCAGAAAAAAAATAATTCTGGTTAGCCAATAAAGCTATCACTCCTAGAATACTTTTGTCATTTTTAGGCATAACAGTATTTACAAGTGTGCCACCCCTGCAGCGGTCGAACCGCTCAGATCCGGGGGTTGCTGCTGTGGCTCGAGGGTCTTCGGAAGGGGGTATTTACAGGGGATAAGAGTTTGTGACGCCACCCATGGTTCGCGGTAAGGGGAGTACCGCCGCTGCCGATGGGAGTACCCGGGGGAGATGGTGTGGGGCAGCCAGATGACGTTCCCTCCACGGGTAGGGGAGTCCCCGGGACTCTGGATGAGTGAGGTATAGGGGAGCGTGATGCAGATTGGAAGCAGGGGAGGATAGCGTACTCACTCAGGCAGTGTTGGTAGTGATGCGACCGCAAAGCAGACTCTGACACAAAGGTAAACCAAGTCTCTGGGTGCCACTGCCACTTCAGGGGAGCTCGTCTAGATGCGCTCCCTTTGGTATTGCTGATGATCTGTACCTTGCCTCCATGCACTGTATTTTAGATGTTCTGAGTGACCCCTATGCTTGAAGCTGTCAGGGTCCCGCTCCCCACTGTTACGTAGGGAAGCTGGGATCTCGATAGCTGACACTTGGGATTTCAGTGGGCCGCATAAGCTGGAAAGCGCTATCCCCCTCGTTGTGTTGATGCCTTCGATCTCTGAGCTCTTGGGGAAAGTTCATAAAGAGACTATCCTCCACAGGTTAATTATCAGGTAGCATGAAGCTACTCCCTGATCTAGGGTCCAGTACCCCGCCGTGCTTGGTACCAGTTCAGTTACTAGGTACTTTGGTGCCGACCATTCTCCAAAACTAGCCTGGCACCTTTCTCCAATACCCTGTGACCGGGTCTCCGACTCCTTCGGTCCCAGACCACCGTCTGCGACCTAGCCAACGTCTCCCAGGGAGATCCAACTCTCCCTAGCTCCTCACTCTCTGAGGGCTACCACTGTTCTGACTCTGCCCCTCCCACCAATCTGCCTGACCCCTAGGCACTGTTCCAGCTAGAACACCCACTGGTGTGCCTGACAGGGCGTGGTGTGAGGTGTGACTGGAATTTGCATGCTGATGGAGCAATACCAAAAGGTAGGATCCCAGAACCATGGGGGGTTGAGTCCTGCACTAGAAGGAAGGGGGTGCAGTACCCTGTGACACCCTGACTAGTTCAGGGGCGTCACATAAGCATACCTGAAAAATCCTGTAAAATCATGCTAGAGCTTATTTTAGAGGAAACACAGTATGTGTGTATATATACAGTTGAAACCAGACTTTTACATACACTGTCTAATAAGACACATCTGCATATTTTTCTCACTATCTGACATGAAATCAGAATAAATCTTTCCCATTTTAGGTCAATTAGGAACCAAAATTATTTACATTTGCCAAATGCCAGAATAATAAGAGAACATGAATGTTTTAAAGCATTTGTATTACTTTCTGCAAAGTCAATAGTTTCCATACACTAATGCGGGCTTTACATGTTACGATCTATCGTGCGATTGCACGAGCGATCGTACCCGCCCCTGTCGTTTGTGCGTCACGGGCAAACCCGCTGCCCGTGTCGCACAAAGTCGTTAAACCGCCGTCACACGTACTTACCTGCTGAGCGACCTCGCTGTGGGTGGCGAACATCCTCTTCCTGACGGGGGAGGGACGTTCGGCGTCACAGCGACGTCACACAGCCGCCGGCCAATAGAAGCGGAGGGGCGGAGATGAGCGGGACGTAAACATCCCGCCCACCTCCTTCCTTCTGCATATCCGGCGGGTGCCGCGGGACGCAGGTAAGCTGTGTTCATCGTTCCCGGGGTGTCACACGAAGCGATGTGTGCTGCCCCGGGTACGATGAACAACCGGCGCCATGTTAAATAAACAATATTTTAAAACTTTGCGATGAGTACACGACTCACGATTTGTGAGCAATTCTGCGTCGCTCGGAGGTGTCACACGAGACGACGTCGTGAACGATGCCGGATGTGCGTCACGAAAACCGTGACCCCAACGATGCATCGGACGATAGATCGTCTCGTGTGACGCCCGCATAAGAGTACTATACCTTTAAACAATATGGGACAGCCCATATGATGATGTCATGTCTTTGGAAGCTTCTGATAGGTTTATTGGCATACACCTGTGGATGTATTGTAATGCACACCTGAAACACACTGCTTTTTTGTGTCGCAGCATGGAAAAGTCAAAAGAAATCAGCCAATATCTCAGAAAGAGAAGTGTGGACTTGCACACATTTCTAGTTACCTGAACGTCTCTCATTCATCTGTACAAACAATTATACGCAGGTACAAACAACATGGTAACTTTATTCTCAAAAACAAATTTATAGCATGTTTCTAATTCAATTACTTTTGCACAATTAAAATGCTTAATAAATAAATAATCTTATCTGTTTCTGCATTCAAAGACATTTTTATTTCTTTGTTGGAGCTTTACGAGGGCTTATTTTTTGGGTGTGTTCTCCAAAGAGAATTAGATGTTTAGTCAAATGCATTAAGAAAAAAGTTGAAAATGGCCGAAATGGTGCCAAATTTTAGCAGGCATAGATTTGATTTACTGACTGATAAGACAGTTCTCAATGCACTAAATGTGAGCACCTTTTAATAACATTGGTGCAAATCACTCCAACTAACTCTTTCAGTTAACGTCTTAAACAATGTAGGGCATTGTTTTCAAATGATAATATAATTAACCATAGTTGATTTTAAATATATTTAAAAGCTAAATTCAGAGGTTTTTTTAAACGAAATAATTTGGTAAGTCCACAATCTACATTAAAATACATATGGTCATAGCTAATCAAACAGTTTCTGTTATATTAAAATGCACAATAATAACGATTATAAACACTGTAAAATACTTTTTGCTGGATTCTGCAAAATAAAGTCCCATTTTATCAGCAGGGAAGTCAGGCTACGTTATCCACAGTATGATAGCGTGCTGTTTCTGATTACCAAAAATAAAAATGAAATGCATAGTACTTGAGTGGTCAGGGCCAGTAGAGTTATTTCACACCGTGCTCTTCTGTATTGCCTAGAAAGGTTGAATTAATTTAATGGTTTTGTAATAAGGGAAAAAAAGAAATATCTGTTCTCTTAAATGCAAATATATCCACTTGTAAAGCATGTGAGAAGGGTGTTTATATATCTAGTGAAGACAAAGGAACACTAAGTTTATTGTGACAAAAAGAACTTGTAAGGCATGGTACATCTTGTGCTAGAACACAATCCCATTCAGCATAATGTAAACAGTATTATCACTTTTATATTAACTCCCTAATAACAAGATCTCTTCTCTTTTCAGCAGCCATCACTTTTTTCATTGACGTGGCTATATGAGGCTTTGTTTTATTTGGAACAAATTCTATATTTTTTTTAGCTCTGATTTGAGGTGCAAAAAATTACAAGTGTAGATTTTCTTTTTATGTTTATGTAGTAAAATGTATTCTGTTAAAAAATTAAAATTCTAGTTGCAACTTTTTTGTTTATTTGTTACAGAGTGTATATATTTTTAGATAATTTGTGTTCTCCACAACTGCCCGTTAGAGATCTTAATAGATCTCTGGAGATCATTTTTTTTCTCCATTTATTGTTCATTTTTTCCACTGTAACTGGGGCATCCAAATCACCCCAGTTACACAGATAAATGTCTCACCTCATATGACACAAGTGAAGTTGATCTGCATCTACTAGTACACAGCAGCTCGGCAGTGCCTGGCATACACCTTCCATCATGTGACTGCAGGTTCTAAAGAAACACTCGCTGTGCCGATGCGTCTATTCACTACAAAGCGTTCGTTAAAAGATGTGTAGCAGCAAAACAGAAGACGATCCACTTCTGTCTTCTCTCCAGGGTCACCAGCTGTGTACGACACCTGATGTGCTCCAGGTAGATTATAGAAGAAGGAGCTTTAAAAGGGTGGTTCACTAGTTAGTTTTCATAGGCATATCAATATTATGTTAAGAAACAAGGTTTCTCTCAAATACCTTGTGTTGCCAATAGTGCCCAAGAGCAGCGCTATTGTGCTCCGCTTATCCCCTTTGCGTGACCCCCGGGCTCCATAACCTCTGATGTCCAGTGATGTCACATAAACCTTCTGTTGACCTCACATCATGGTGGCCAGCGCCAGTCTTCCTGAGTCACTGGGCTGTGGGCGGCGTTTCACAGCCCAGCGTCACTTCTGCTTGTGGCTCTCTCCAGTGAAAGACAGAGCAGGGAGATCCTAGGCTGTGATGAGTGGTGAAACACCATCCACAAACCAGTCACTTTCATAAGACTGTATCCCGCCTCGGTGATGTCGGTCAACTGGAAGTTGACCTGACATCATCGGACATCAGAAGTCACGGAGCACGGGGGTCATGCGAAGGGGATGAGCGGAGCTCAATATCGCCGCTCACAGGCACTATTGGCAACACAAGGTATTTGAAAGAAGCCTCTATCCTTAACATAATTTCGATGTACCTATGAATACTAACTTGTGAACCACCCCTTTAGTCCCTCAAGCTGCAAATCTATGGTGCTTGGTTCTTATCTAGTTAATAATATTCTAAATATATATAACTATATAGAGATCTGATGATCAGACTGGTCACCAAATAACCATTGTTGGACTAAATAACTTGCTTACATGATGGTAAAATAAACATTATTTTGAATAAGTGAGGTTAACCCTTTCCCACATTAGAGCATTTATAAACTTCCTGGGCAGGTGTCTACAGATGTGGAAGGGGCTCGGGAGCTGAGCTACACTCAATAAATGCTTGCTATTTAGATAGCTGGCACCTGTCTCTATCAGCCATGGCTGCGGCTGTTAACCATTTAGATGCCACTGTCAATCACTGACAGCAGCATTTTAATACAGTGATTGCAAGTGTACAAATACTGCCCTGTGTATATTTATGAATTACCATGGTAGTGAGAGCCTGCTAAAGGTTGGTGGGTTGCCATCTTGGTACTCATGTGACGCTCCTCCATCTGCTAAGCTTCATAGTAGACTTTGAGTTCTCCTCTATATTATAATTGGCATTGCAATATTTAGTCCAATTTCAAGTTCATGTCCCCTAAAGAAACAAGAATACATTATAAAGATACAAGTTTTGTAAAATATACGTGTGTGTGGGTGTGTGTGTGTGTGTGTGTAAGTATGTCCGCTAAAGGAATCCTCACCGTCGCATTTACAATCACAAAATTTTGCATAGATGCCTCATGTGACCCAGGGAGTGTCGTAGACTATGTTTTGATGGGAAAATTTAACCCCACGCTTTACAGTTACTCTCCAAAAAACCTGCCTCCATTAAAGTCAATGGAGCTTCGAGCTATTAGGTTATTAATAGCAGCTGTTATTGGTTGCTATAGGAACAAAATAAACTGTTAGTATAAGAAGCTTATGTGTGAGGTAATAAGATGTCGGTGGGGAGACGGATAGAGAGAGACAAAAAGAGACAGAGAGAGAGACAGGGAAAGAGAGAGTGAGAGACAGACAGTCAAAGACACAGACAGACAGGGAAAGAGACAGAGACAAGTAAAGAGACAGGGAAAGCTAGAGACAGACGGGGAAAGAGACAGACGGGGAAAGAGACAGAGACAAGGAAAGAGACAGAGACAAGGAAAGAGACAGAGACAAGGAAAGAGAAAGAGACAAGGAAAGAGAAAGAGACAAGTACAGAGAAAGAGACAAGGAAAGAGACAAGGAAAGAGAAAGAGACAGAGGCAAGTAAAGAGACAGGAAAAAAGAGACAGAGGCAAGTAAAGAGACAGGGAAAAAGGCAGACAAGTAAAGAGACAGGGAAAGAGACAAAGACAGACGGGAAAAGAGACAGACGGGGAAAGAGACAGACGGGGAAAGAGACAGACGGGGAAAGAGACAGACGGGGAAAGAGACAGACGGGGAAAGAGACAGAGACAGACCTGGAACGAGACAGACCTGGAACGAGACTGATAGAGAGAGATAGACACAGACAGACACAGAGATAGAGAGAGACAGAGAGACAGAGAGACTGATACAGACAGACATAGACAAACTTCAGAGACAGACAGAGACTCAGAGAGAGACAGAGAGACATTACGCCTGGGTACTACAGCTAGTTAAAAATAAAGGAGGTGGATGAGGGTCCAGTTGCCTCTTGGGCCCTTTCTGCCACTGCACAGGACGCACCAATTATATGTTCACCCCTGACTTGCTTATACATAGGTTTTTTTCCAGGCACATTAAAGCCTTACCTGTTGAGTTCCCTCTTTGAACAATTTTTATCTTTTCTTTATTTTTCAATAAAAATTTAAAAAGCAGGAAATTAGCAAAAAGTTTCTATGCAGCGCCACCACGACAGAAAATAAACTGTCTGAACATTGGACTTCGCTCTATTGAAGGGAATATGTCAGCAGGTTTTTACTACCTCATTTGTGAACAGCATAATGCAGTAAAAGAGATCCTGATTCCAACGATATATCACTTAGTTTACTGGGTGCAGCAGTGAAACAATCAGAGTTATTAGATGTAGCATATACCAGAGCTCAGAAACCTAAACCCACCTACTTGACAGCTTTCTGTATACATTGTCTTTAGACAGTGAGCTGCTTATTACAGGTGGTGGCATAGTCAGACAACTTGGCATGAGGCAGGTAGTCACAGTTATGAAAATGTCCTAGTTGTAAAACCTTCACTATTAGTAAACAACAGCACACAGCTTAATAAATGACTCATCACTAAAATCTGTGTTTCAGACCTTATCTCTGGCTGTCTTCAGATTAGGTAGCCAAAACCTATTGACATATTCCCTTTTAATTTAGTTGTCCTGTTTTAACTGTTTTTGCCCCTTTGTCTCCAAAGTCATGCTACCCCAGTCTTGATTCACAGGCGTAAAATGTTGGGATGCCAAACATTGTCAAGGAAGAGCTTGGATCAGAACTATGATTCAAATAGGTTTATTCATTATGTCTCGTGCACGGTGCTTCTACATCGAGCCAATGACTTAGGCCAAGGCATAGGAGATACACACATTCAGAAAATTGAGACAAAAAATCTGTTTCATTCATGGAAATTAGATTGTTTCATCTGATTGTGACATTTTCATAGTTTCATAGTGCTTAAGGTTGAAGGTAGACTTACATCCATCAAGTCCAACCCAAGACCAGACGTAACACGTTGATGCAGAGGAAGGCAAAAAACCCAATGCGGCAGACATTAAACCCCACATTAGGGGAATAAATTTCTTTCCGAAAGTTAAAGAACTATTGTCAATGAATCCATACACCATCTCAATTGAGAACTCACCAAACGTGTTCCAAAATGTAGATACAGTCAGGGCCAGAAATATTTGGACAGTGACACAAGTTTTGTTATTTTAGCTGTTTACAAAAACATCTTCAGAAATACAATTATATATATAATATGGGCTGAAAGTGCACACTCCCAGCTGCAATATGAGAGTTTTCACATCCAAATCGGAGAAAGGGTTTAGGAATCATAGCTCTGTAATGCATAGCCTCCTCTTTTTAAAGGGACCAAAAGTAATTGAACAAGGGACTCTAAGGGCTGCAATTAACTCTGAAGGCGTCTCCCTCGTTAACCTGTAATCAATGAAGTAGTTAAAAGGTCTGGAGTTGATTACAGGTGTGTGGTTTTGCATTTGGAAGCTGTTGCTGTGACCAGACAACATGCGGTCTAAGGAACTCTCAATTGAGGTGAAGCAGAACATCCTGAGGCTGAAAAAAAAGAAAAAATCCATCAGAGAGATAGCAGACATGCTTGGAGTAGCAAAATCAACAGTCCGGTACATTCTGAGAAAAAAGGAATTGACTGGTGAGCTTGGGAACTCAAAAAGGCCTGGGCGTCCACGGATGACAACAGTGGTGGATGATCGCCGCATACTTTCTTTGGTGAAGAAGAACCCGTTCACAACATCAACTGAAGTCCAGAACACTCTCAGTGAAGTAGGTGTATCTGTCTCTAAGTCAACAGTAAAGAGAAGACTCCATGAAAGTAAATACAAAGGGTTCACATCTAGATGCAAACCATTCATCAATTCCAAAAATAGACAGGCCAGAGTTAAATTTGCTGAAAAACACCTCATGAAGCCAAATCAGTTCTGGAAAAGTATTCTATGGACAGATGAGACAAAGATCAATCTGTACCAGAATGATGGGAAGAAAAAAGTTTGGGGAAGAAAGGGAACGGCACATGATCCAAGGCACACCACATCCTCTGTAAAACATGGTGGAGGCAACGTGATGGCATGGGCATGCATGGCTTTCAATGGCACTGGGTCACTTGTGTTTATTGATGACATAACAGCAGACAAGAGTAGCCGGATGAATTCTGAAGTGTACCGGGATATACTTTTGTAAGGGGTGGACGGACCCCTAGTGTGGAGAAGACGTTCCCCCCCCCCTGAAGACGCCACAGGAGTATGGTGGCACATTGTACAATGTTGTGTGTTATGTACGGTTCTCCCCCCCTAGGTGCCAGTGTAGTGAGTGGTTCCCCTGGTAACAGTGACATGGAAGGAAGGGGCAGGGCAGACTAGGAGGGAAGAGAAGGGGGGTTGGGTTCTGAATGCAGAGCAGTGTGCTGGCAGATGTGACTTGAGGGTGAGCTGAGGAGAAGTGCCGGGGCAGAGTGCAGTAGTGGGTGCTGTGGCAGTGGAGCGGAGAAGTTGGAGCTAATCCGGAGCCGGTAGTGAGTACTGGAGCCGTCCCCTAGTTCAATACAAATCCCTGGGAAAGGGCTGGACTAAAATCGGGATAAGAGTACCACTGCTAGGGGGATAACAATTGGCCCCTGCAGGCAAAGGAAAGTGCCCGTAGAGAAAAAGGAAACCGTTTTTGTAGAAAAGGACTTGTAACTTGTAACGTACTAAAGTAAGCCTGCTGCAAACAGAAAGATGGAAGCTTTGTTTAATAAAACGGTGTTTGGTTTACCCGCTGCCTGCAATTGTCTCTTTCCTGAAAGTGAAGAAAGAGCTGGAGAGCACAGAAGGAACGCTGTCATGAATGGGCCCCATGCATCCACACTCTGCCCCAACAACACACCTGTATTGTAAGTAACGGCCGGGCCGGGGTTCAGCCTGCGGCCCACAAGGCGAGGGGACCCGACTACACCCCCTGAGGCGTCCCCTGCCCCCGTTACACTTTCAGCCCAGATTCAGCCAAATGCCGCAAAGTTGATCGGACGGCGCTTCATAGTACAGATGGACAATGACCCCAAGCATACAGCCAAAGCTACCCAGGAGTTCATGAGTGCAAAAAAGTGGAACATTCTGCAATGGCCAAGTCAATCACCAGATCTTAACCCAATTGAGCATGCATTTCACTTGCTCCAATCCAGACTTAAGACGGAAAGACCCACAAACAAGCAAGACCTGAAGGCTGCGGCTGTAAAGGGCTGGCAAAGCATTAAGAAGGAGGAAACCCAGCGTTTGGTGATGTCCATGGGTTCCAGACTTAAGGCAGTGATTGCCTCCAAAGGATTCGCAACAAAATATTGAAAATAAAAATATTTTGTTTGGGTTTGGTTTATTTGTCCAATTAATTTTGACCTCCTAAAATGTGGAGTGTTTGTAAAGAAATGTGTACAATTCCTACAATTTCTATCAGATATTTTTGTTCAAACCTTCAAATTAAACGTTACAATCTGCACTTGAATTCTGTTGTAGAGGTTTCATTTCAAATCCAATGTGGTGGCATGCAGAGCCCAACTCGCGAAAATTGTGTCACTGTCCAAATATTTCTGGACCTAACTGTAATGTTGTATATACCTATCTGCAAAATAGGTTGTTTTTTACTGTTTAGAAATGTTGGTACCAATGAGCAGGGGTCGTTTAACCTTGCTGATCTAGAGTTTGTTGCTCTTATTAGTTTTTCCCCTTTGACCTGGGTAAGTGAATATTAGAGCACTCACTGAATGATCTCATTACTTTCCACATCCTACGTATGTGCACATAACATATACAATTATTTTGCTTAGTTTGCTCAAATGGAAGCCATTTCTCCTTATCAGTTATACTGGCAATATTCTGGTTATATGGTGTCACATAAGACTTTAATTTACAGGCCGTTGTC
Organism: Anomaloglossus baeobatrachus; assembly: GCF_048569485.1. Classification (NCBI taxonomy): domain Eukaryota; kingdom Metazoa; phylum Chordata; class Amphibia; order Anura; family Aromobatidae; genus Anomaloglossus; species Anomaloglossus baeobatrachus. The sequence continues at coordinate 101,208,817 of NC_134359.1, read as the reverse complement.
TTTGCTTGTCATTGTTCCGTACATATATGCATGTTAATAATTGTGCAGTATATGAAGCATTTATCACTTATGCTTAATGATTTACTACATACAAATTTGGTAAATAACATTGATATAATTCATGTTTCTGCTATAATCCTAAAACTCCTGAGAGTGGATTTAGTTTTTGTATATCAGACCGTCTACCGTTTCTGAGGTCCAGCAGTCTCGAAATCTTATTCTCTGTATTTTGTTAGAAGCAATCCAACTGTTATACTGCAGATATACAGTATAATTACTAGAGAATGTGTTTTGTCCATTATTAATAGCAATGCTATTGCGCTGAATAATAGCATTTGCATTTGAACTGAATTGCACATTACACAACCACTTTACTGCTGCAGGGACTGCAATACATTGCTAAGTAGTGAAGGGATTCAATTAGGTCCCATAGCTTTTTAGTGGAGCCCCACTGGCAAACACCGACTGTTTTAACCGTAATCCATCTTCCTATGGCCATTGAAACGGTGCCGGATTTTACGGAACGGATGCCAGACACTGACCTTTCTAACTTTGTATTATCATGTCAGCACTGTTCTTTATATTGGCACATTGTTAATGCAGCAGGTTAACTTTGAAGACAAACCCCCCACCCATTGTTACTGAAACTGAGAAAGCTGCATTGCACAATGTATATCTGTAAGGCAAACCAATCTTAAAAAGATACTATGTAGACCTGCAATGTTCAATTGCAAGAGCTGCAGAGCAGTATACAGTATCTGTACCTGCATAACAAAGTATATTGAGTTGGTTGAGTGGGTTGTTCAGGCATGGGGCAAAAGTTTCAAATAAAGCCACAGCCACACCATGATTTACCAGATACATGTATGAATTATGAGAACCATATTATTCATAAGGGACTGGATGGGGACTGAGGACAAGTCGTAATAATTATAGAGCAAGGAGAAAACACACGACCAAAATCCAAATTGCAAAAGGTGATAATCTTTATTAACATAGGGGTAGGTGCGGGGCGGCACGAAACAAGTGAGGGCACGAGCCATCAATCACTGACCAAAGCATACAGACAGATGTCAGAAATTGTTACGAACCGACAGATTGATCTATCCATAATAATCATTTATTCAAAATTAGCAAAATAGTAAATATATGGACACAAAATGTCAGCAGTTTACCCAGGCAAAGCTGTGTCACTATGTGACAGGGGGAAAAAAAATTCACAATCTTGTTTATATGGGTCCCTGATCACAGCTGAGTCACAAGCTAAAGAGATAGTACTAGGACAGTGCCATAACCATGACAATTGCTGTGCTGCGTTAGAAATCAGGGAACAAAACTCTCAAACATGATATAGAATAATGGACTAGTGGCACATATTACCTGGAGGATTATAGTAGTCAGTGAGAGGTCCGTGTCCTTCCCGACGGCCGTTTCGGCTATGGAGCCTTCTTCAGGGGGCATGGACAAGTGAGGGGGAGTGTAGTTTAAAAAGGAAGCGTCAACCAATCAGCGCCGGTTGACATGATCATGACGCAGGCAGTATCCAAGGCAGCGCAGGACGCACCGCGCCGCCTCCCTCCTGACAGTTCCGGTCACATGACCGCCGCGTGTGCGCATCACGCGGCCGCCATGCGAGCAGACGTCACGCAGGGAACAAGAGGCGCGGCAACGCGATGACGTCCACCGCTCCCGGAACGCATGCGCACCATCACTCAAACCTGCGATGTAAATGACAGGATTTGCACTTGAATATGTGAGATGGATAAAGTGTCATGAGAGGGGGAAATATTAAAATAGCCAATGAATATCACAATACAAATATAAACTGATATATAGTCGCATGTATAATACCAAGAGCTAGAAGATTTTTTATATAGAATATTTTGCAACGTGTCAAGCTAAAAATAGACTTTACATGAAGAAATACAATATATTTATATATATATATGTCACGCTCCCCGGCTCCCCTGCCACGCTCCCCGGCTCCTCTGCCACGCTCCCCCGCTCCCGGACCTCGCTTCCCCGCTCCTGTGCCACGCTCCCCGGTCCCCCACTCCTCAGCCTCCATGCTGCCTCACCTGCGTCCTCCAGGCAACCCGGTCCCCGGCGCCTGTCTGCTGTCCTGAGCCGGTCCGGCACTCCTGCCTCCTGCACACCGCATCCTGCTCTGGCTTCTGGCACCCGGGCCTCGCGCATGCGCATTAGGGCGCGCGCGCGGTCATTGACCTTTTCTTAAAGGGCCAGCGTCCTCCAACAGGATATTGAAGATGCAGGTACAGGGTATATAGAGGGTTCCTTTCCAAGTGGGCGGGGCCTGTTCTTCGTGTTTGCTAAGCTAGGAGTCAGGTCTCCCTGTGCCATTGTCTCGTACTTACCTATCTCTCTTGTAGAGCCGCTCCTGTCCCGCCAACCGGTCCTGACGATTCCAGAACCCCGAACAGTGACTGTCCGCCATCTCGTCAGTCCCTACCATCTCCGATCCCTGGATCCGTGTGGTGACCCACCTGCTCGCTCCGTTGGTTCCGGATTCTGCCTGACATCATCTCATCCTCTGAACCTGAGCTCCGTCACCCGGACTACCTTCAGAGACTCCGTGGTCCCAGGGACTACTACACCCACTCCTCTGAACGGACTGTCCTGCTACCCGTAGTGCTCCGGCTACCGGGCACCTTGCCCTCGGTGAGGTGTTCAGCCCAGTGGATCCACCTCCTGGGCCTACCCGTCCTCCTGGTCCTAACAATATATATATATATAAAAAAAAAAGAGCACAAATGGTCATATTACACCAAAAAAAGAGTAACATACATACAATGTCACTCCTACTCTATGTCTAACAAGTTGGTTGACATTTATGCCTGATGTATAAACAACAATACTATCACAAATTATTAATAATCATTAAGCTTCCTTCTTGGTGTAAACCCATTTCTTCATGTAGATATATAGCAACTTCTGATGATGCAAAGCATTCCAACTTCCACCCTCCTGTAACGCCTGCCTGGATCCACAGACTCAGATGGGCTGTAAAGGGGAGGCTAGAGGGAAGCCACTCACCAAGTAGGACCCCCAGAACCCTGAAACCCTTTAACCCCTATACAGGGATTTGGAATTACACCGGGAACTGGAGATCACTACCTGTGGAAGGCTGCAGTCCGATGAGAGTAGTAGTCAGGCAGGGTCAAACCAGGAATTGCGAAACAGGGACAGAATCGGCAGTGAGTGACGTAGTCAGTAAACGTAGCAGAGGTCAGATCCGGGTCGGGCAGCAAGGTACAAAAACAGTAGGCAGAAGGGTAGTCAAAACACGCAGAAGTCAACACACAGCAATCACCAAACAGAATAGGATGTAACAGGAGCCAGGAAAATCAGAACTATATCTGGCAGTAATCATGTGACAGGAGGGGAAATAAGAAGGGTGTGGTGTCTTCCCATTGGCTGTAGCTTAACGCTGGCAACTTCAGCTGGAAGACACATGCCACCCACAGTCAGCCAGCGGTACTGCAGATCCCAAGCTAACCCAGCCCAGTGGATGATCGGAGCCTGCGCCCACTGGTGCCGCTGGCCTCCACTTCTCTCCCATCACCAGCACCATCCACGGCAGGAACACGGCGTCGCATGCCGATCAGAGCAGAAGTCGCTGGAGCAGACTCCGGCGGTGGCGTAACAGTACCCCCCCCTCCACTAGGGGCCTCCGGACCCTCAAAACCTGGCTTCCCAGGAAATCGGAGGTGAAACCGTCGGACCAGACCCCTAGCATGAACATCGCTCGCAGGGACCCATGACCTCTCCTCGGGGCCGTAACCCCTCCAATGCACCAAATACTGTACCGCCCCTCTGACAATACGGGAATCAAGTATTCTCTGTACCTCATACTCCAAGTTACCTTCCACCAAAACAGGAGGAGGAGGGTCACTGACTGGGTGAATGGGGACACGATATAACTTGAGGAGGGACTTATGGAACACATTCGATATCTTGAAGGATGGGGGGGTTGCAGGCGGAAAGCTGTGGGATTAATTACCTCGATTATCTCGTAAGGTCCAATAAATCTCGGACCCAGCTTAGCAGAAGGGACCTTGAGTTTAATATTCTGTGTGGATAACCATACCTTGTCCCCAACTCCAAGGCTAGGGCCCTTGGAACGTCTCTTATTAGCAGAGGAGGCTTGACCAACCTTTGCTTTCTTCAGGTTCTCTTTCACCTCAGACCAGATAGCCTTTAATTTGTCCACAGTTGAGTCAGCCTCAGGAGTATCCACCACAGCGGAAGAAAAAGAACCAAAACGTGGATGCAACCCTAAATTGCAGAAAAAGGGGGTAGTCTTGATGGATTCCTGATACTGATTATTGATAGCGAACTCAGCTAGCGGCAGATATTCCACCCAGTCAGACTGACGGTCAGACACATAACACCGGAGATATTGTTCAAGGGTTTGATCGGAACGTTCGGTCTGACCATTGGTCTCTGGGTGGTAGGCAGATGAAAAAGATAGCTCTATATTGATCTTTTTACAAAACGCCCTCCAGAATTTCGAGACTAACTGTGTTCCTCGGTCAGAAACAATATTTTCCGGAACCCCGTGTAACCGCACAATATGCCTAAGAAACAACTTGCTAAGAGTTTCAGAATTGGGTAATCCGGACAGAGGAACAAAATGACACTGTTTGCTGAATCTATCCACTACTACCCAGATACAAGTCTTCCCTTCTGAGGGTGGAAGGTCAGTGATGAAGTCCATGGAGAGATGTGTCCAAGGGCTCACTGGAGTAGGTAGGGACTGGAGAAATCCAGCAGGGCGGGTACGGGGTGCCTTGGCTCGAGCACACGTTTCACAAGCCAGTACATATTCCCTACAATCTTTCGCTATGGTTGACCACCAAAAATTCCTGGTTACTAATCGGAAATCGGAAGGTATTGCCGATACCAGGGTGACCTGCCAGCACAGAATTGTGGGATTCCTGGAGTACCCGTAGGCGCAGTGAGGGGGCGACAAACAGTTTATGGACAGGGGTGGTTTCAGGAGCTTGGTCTTGGGTATTATGGACCTCTTCTATCAAATCTAAGGAAACCGATGACATAATAATGCCTTTAGCTAAAATATACACTGGTTCAGAGTTTTCAGACTGAGAGGGACAGAAGCTATGGGAAAGTGCATCAGCTCTGGTGTTCTTGGTACCGGGCCGGAATGTTACCACAAAATCAAATCTGGATAAGAACAATGCCCACCTAGCTTGCCTAGGATTGAGTCTCTTAGCAGAATCCAGATAAGTGAGGTTCTTATGGTCCGTGATGACTGTGACCTTATGTTTGGCGCCATTTAATTGCCAACAGCTCACGATTACCAATGTCATAATTTCTCTCTGTGGGAGAAAACTTGCGGGAAAAGAAGGCACAAGGACGAAGCTGAGTGGGAGACGGAGTACCTTGTGATAGCACCGCTCCCACTCCAACGTCGGATGCATCGACTTCCACAATAAATGGACGCATAAGGTCAGGCTGAACCAGAATCGGGTCTGAGGAGAAACATCCTTTTAATTTTCAGAAGGCATGAATCGCCTCTGGCTTCCAATTAACCACATCAGCCCCCTTTTTAGTCAAATCGGTGGGGGGTTTGGCAATTTTGGAAAAATCTCTAATGAATTTGCGATAATAATTAGCGAATCCAAGGAAACGCTGCAAGGCTTTCAGAGACTTGGGTTGCACCCACTCCTTAATCGGTTGAGGCTTAGAGCGATCCATGCGGAAGCCTTCTGCAGACAATATATAACCCAGGAAATTAACCTTTGCCTCAGAGAAAACACATTTCTCATATTTAGCAAATAGGGAATTCTCCCTGAGTCTCTGGAGTACAGTGCATACATGTTGGACAAGTGACGTAGCATCAGGAGAATACATCAGGATGTCATCCAGATAGACAACCACATATTGACCACAAATATCTCTGAAAATGTCATTAACAAAGTTCTGGAACACAGCCGGCGCATTACTTAATCCAAAAGGCATTACTAGGTACTCATAATGTCCCTCTGGAGTATTAAATGCAGTTTTCCACTCATCCCCTTCTCTGATATGGATAATGTTATATGCTCCCCTGAGATCAAGCTTGGTGAACCACCGGGCTCCGATGAGCTGGTTAAACAGATCGGGGATGAGTGGCAGAGGGTACTGATTCTTTACAGTAATAGCATTCAGTTCATGGTAGTCAATACAAGGTCTGAGGCCACCATCTTTCTTATCAACAAAAAAGAATCCAGCGCCGACTGGTGACCTGGATGGTCTGATGAACCCTCTCTGCAGACTGTCTGCTATATAATCTTTCATGGCCTGACGCTCCGGACCACAAAGATTATACATTTTACCCTTGGGGAGTCGGGAATTGGGGACCAAATCTATGGGGCAATCATAATCTCTGTGCGGAGGTAATTTTTCAGATTCAGATACAGAAAACACATCAGCAAATTCCCTGAATGCATAAGGTATGAAGATAGGTTCAGCTCTAGTCAGGTTCACAGATAAAGACATGCACGTCTCCTGACACTCAGGGCTCCATCGCACAATCTCACCCTGATGCCAGTCTATGACGGGGTTATGTTTACGCAGCCAAGGCATGCCCAAAACCACCGCTGACATCAGATTCTCAAGAACAAAAAATGACACAGATTCTACATGCAGAGCACCAACAAGCATGGAGATCTCTGGAGTTACAAAAGTAACCACACCCTGGGTGAGAGGTGTACTATCGATAGCAGATATTCTAATAGGTGCATTTAACCTGAGCAAAGTCAAACCCAGCTCTTTTGCTACAATAGTGTCTATAAAATTAGCAGCAGAGCCACAATCAACAAAGGCCTGCAGCCGTACAGATTTTCCCTGGTGAGACAATGAGACAGGTAACATTAACCTCATAGGGTCTGCAGGAAGTACCTGGGCACCTGAGCGGGTATCCTGGGGTCCGCTCAGGTGGTGCTGCTGCCTTGGAAGCGATTGCCTCTCTGATCCAGGCACTCCACCACGTGATCTGCTACCTTGCAGTCGACGGGACTCTGGACATGCTGAGGTAGGTACTGCAGCGGGGGCTTGGACCTGAGCAGACCTGAGGTCCTGCACTTGCTGTGTCAGTCCATGTACAAGCCCAGAAAGGGTGTGCACCTGATTTAGCACAGCATGGAGAGAATCCATTTTTTTTTTTCTCTCCTGGTTAGATGGCCAGATATAATGTAATGCCTGCCTGGATCCACAGACTCAGATGGGCTGTAAAGGGGAGGCTAGAGGGATGCCACTTACCAAGTAGGACCCCCAGAACCCTGAAACCCTTTAACCCCTATACAGGGATTTGGAATTACACCGGGAACTGGAGATCACTACCTGTGGAAGGCTGCAGTCCGATGAGGGTAGTAGTCAGGCAGGGTCAAACCAGGAATTGCGGAACAGGGATAGAATCGGCAGGCAGTGACGTAGTCAGTAAACGTAGCAGAGGTCAGATCCGGGTCGGGCAGCAAGGTACAAAAACAGTAGGCAGAAGGGTAGTCAAAACACGCAGAAGTCAACACACAGGAATCACCAAACAGAATAGGACGTAACAGGAGCCAGGAAAATCAGAACTATATCTGGTAGTAATCATGTGACAGGAGGGGAAATAAGAAGGGTGTGGTGTCTTCCCATTAGCTGTAGCTGAACGCTGGCAACTTCAGCTGGAAGACACATGCCACCCACAGTCAGCCAGCGGTACTGCAGATCCCAAGCTAACCCAGCCCAGTGGATGATCGGAGCCTGCGCCCACTGGTGCCGCTGGCATCGACTTCTCTCCCATCACCAGCTCCATCCACGGCAGGAACACGGTGTCGCCTGCCGATCGGAGCAGAAGTCGCTGGAGCAGACTCCGGCGGTGACGTAACACCTCCATATCAAATCCTGGAAATGGAAGGAAGACGCCTAGGATAGATCAGAGGTTAAAATAAGTAATAAAATGGTTAAAACAATAAAGAAAAGACCCCCCTCATGTTTACTAAAAAGAGGACCACGGCTATCACAAAAATGGGGCATAAGAAATATTCTCATTCAGTCCCAAAGGGTGGAGAGTTTTTAGCATCCAGATCCATCTTGTCTCCATCCTGGCCAATCTTTGACTGATCTTTCCCCCACGGATGTTAAAATCAAGATGGTCAGTGCCCCTGACCCATAACAATGTCGGATCCGATTGATGGTGTTGTCTAAAGTGACGTGGGATAGTTTTAAGTGATAGAATATCGGAACAGTTAGCCGCTGCAACTATCCCATTCACATGCTCCCGAATGCGTACTTAAAATTGCCTGGTTGTCAGGCGGACATATATTTTGGGGCAGGGGCAGGTGGCATAATAAATGACCGCCGACGTGGTACAGGTGATGAATTTTTTGATGGAGAAGGTGTGTTCCCCTGTGGAGTCCATGAACGTGTCCGTCCTATCCACATTTGGACAGGCCACGCAATGACCACATGATGTGCAGCCAATGAGAGGGGCCACGAAGCCAAAAGGAGATGGCTGAGTGCTCCCCTCATAGTGGCTTGCAACAAGGTGGTCACGAAGATTTTTAGATCTCGGGATTCTCAGCATTGGCCTGTCAGGGATCATCTGAGCCAAAATCTGATCGGCCTGCAGAACTGGCCAAAATTTCTGCAGGCACGATCTCATGGCTGAAAATTGGCCATGATAATCGGTAACAAATCTCAGAGTCTCCTGCAGTTGAAGCCTCTTGGGGGCATACAACAGGGAGTGACGAGTAGAATGCCTCGCCCTGTTGTAAGCTCTCTTCACACATCGCTTACTGTAACCTCTTGCATAGAATCTATGCTTAAGGTCCAGGGCTCTTTCTTCAAAATCCAAATCAGTGGAACAGAGCCTGCGGAGGCGCAGGAACTGGCCCACTGGAATGGATCGGATCATGTGGCCAGGATGTGATGAAGATGCATGCAACGACATGTTCCCCGCAGTCTTCTTACGGAAAATGTCCGTTTGGATAGTATTTTGGGGGTCCCTTTTGACGATAACGTCAAGAAAGTCGACGGACTGGGCATGGTGAGTATAGGTGATACGGATATTTAAATCATTGGCGTTCAGGACCTTCATGAAGTCATGGAGCCCCGTCTCCGTACCCTGCCAGATCAAAAAGATGTCATCGATGTACCGTGTCCAAAAGGGGACACGGTCCATCGATGGCAGCCGATCCGACAGGAAGAGGTCCCTCTCCCACAGCCCCAGGAACAGGTTGGCATATGAGGGGGCAAAGGAAGCGCCCATCGCTGTTCCCTGGAGCTGCAGGTAGAAGGACCCCTTGAAGACAAAGAAATTATGAGTTAAGGTAAACTCCAATAACTCCATGATAAGGGCCACCATGTCCGATGATAAATTCGACATCTCTAAAAAGAATCGGGTGGCCCGAAGGCCATCACAATGTTTAATGCTGGTGTAGAGGGATTCTACATCCCCCGTCACCAGCATAGTATCATCACCAATACTCAGTCCGTCGACTTTCCTGAGGAAATCGCCAGTGTCTTTAATGAAAGATGGTAATCCCTCCACAAGTGGCTGGGGTTTAGCATCAATCCAGCGGTTTACGTGCTCTAGAAAGTTCCCTCTGCCAGAAACAATTGGTCTCCCTGGAGGAAGATTTACATCCTTGTCTATCTTCGGCAGGAGGTACAGTGTAGGGATCACTAGCTCAGACACCTGGAGGGCAGAAGCCAGCTCTTGAGTGATGACATTGCTATCTAGCGCACTTTTTAGGATTCTATGGAGCAAGGTGGTAAAGGCAGACAGAGGAATAAAGGTCAGCTTTTTATAGCAGACCTTTTTTTGTAACTGCCTGAATGCTTCCTTTTCATAGAGATCCTTTGGCCACACCACAATGTTTCCACCCTTGTCCGCCGGCTTCAATACCACTCCAGGCAGGGTCCACAACTCACACAATCTAGTACGCTCCTGCCAAGAAAGATTATCATGTGAGATACCAGATGGGATGTTATCAAATTCCTTGGAGACCAACTGTACGAATAGTTCCACATTTGGACAAGATGAGAGTGGAGGGAACTTTCTAGAGCGAGGACGTATTGAAGGAGGAATCTTACCTCCTTCAGTTGTAATATGTTCTGTGGCCAGTTCCTCGACATCACGTAGGGCTACTTGTTCCTCCTCTGTGGGAAAAAGTTTAGGTAGATTAGTATCAAAAAAATGTTTTTTGAAGATTAAAGAGCGAGCGAACAGGTGCAAATCCTTAGTGGCCACAAATCTATCGAATCTGGCAGTGGGTGAAAAAGAGAAACCCTTTTCCAAGAGGGAGATATCAAAAGAGGACAAGACATGCGAACTAAGGTTAATCACCTTGTTGGAGTATTTGTATCTTGGAGTTCTATAGTTGTTTGATTTCATAGCAGATGTCTTGTTCTCTCTCGGTCTCCCAATCAACAAGCCAGATCGGGTGGTGATACTAGATTGAAGGGAAGGTGCATCTGACTGATCGCTGACAGTAGACAAGGATGAAAAGGAGGAGGCACGAGTAGCCCTAGGCGATCCAGAGGGATCCTGTCTCCAGGAATAAGCCGTCTTTTGAGAGAAATCACGTAGATCACGGGCCCACTTTTTGGCTTGTGTGTCATGGATCTTTTTGACACAGCCGTCAAGATTTTTCTCCAATCTTGAATCAAAGATGGATATCTGATCCAAAGGACATGTCTCTTTAAATTTGGACTGAGCTTCGTCCAATAATGTGTCAATATTTGAAATGCTCTTGGTGTTAGACTCGACCAGCAATTCCATAAAGATCGAGGAACATGCGTTGCAAGCATCCTCCCATCTCATGATGAATGATTGGTCATCAATAAAAAATGTTGGAATTACACGAACTCCTAACCCTCCGGGTATGAACTTTTTAGAAATATATCTCTGTAAAAATAGTTGGTTCCACCATAATTTAGATCTTTTCAAATGTAGTTATTGAATTACAAGGAATGCCTCCTCAAGATTGTGATCACTTGTGGATGCCGTACCGCACTCCAAATCACCATACACCTGGTTGGCCTGGTCCAGCCAACATTTTTCTTTAGCCTTGTAGTCCATGGCTGAAACACAAATGTCTGTGCAAAGCACAGTAATATTAATAATAAATAATAATAATAATCTTTATTTCTATAGCGCCAACATATTCCGTAGCGCTTTACAATTCAGGAGGATCATATACAAACAAGTAACAGTTATAGAAATACAATATTTAGAGGGAAAAAAATTCAACCCTGCTCGTGAGAGCTTACAATCTACAATGAGATGGGGGGAGAGGCAAGGTTCAAGTGCTTATTTACAATGACAATCCAACCATCTCACGGAAATGGGGCTGGATAATGGTTTCCTGGACCAGTGGGCCCGAGCCTTGAGATGCCTTTGGGTGCCATGGAGTTTGATGTGGAGTTATGTTGTGAGAGGTTGTAGAGGGACTATGTGAATCGAATCTGATTAGGGAGTGTGATAGGCCGCCCTAAAAAGATGCGTCTTTAGGGTGCGTCTGAAGCTGAGTAAGTTGTGATTTGTCCTAACTTCTTGGGCTAGAGCGTTCCAGAGGGTTGGTGCAGCTCGGAAGAAGTCTTGGATCCGGGAGTGGGAGGTTCGAATTAGTGTGGATGTTAGTCGAAAGTCGCTTGCAGAGCGTAGAGAACGGGTGGGATGATAGACAGAGAGGAGGGTGGAGATGTAGGGGGGTGCTGCACTGTGGAGAGCTTTGTGGGTGAGAACAAGCAGTTTGAATTGGATCCTATGATATATGGGCAGCCAGTGCAATGACTGGCACAGAGCAGAGGCATCCGAGTAGCGGTTAGCCAGATAGGTGACCCTGGCTGCTGCATTAAGGATGGACTGTAGAGGAGAGAGTCTAGTTAGGGGGAGACCAATTAATAGAGAGTTACAGTAGTCCAAGCGAGAGTGGATCAGGGCCACGGTGAGGGTTTTTGTCGTTTCCATAGTGAGAAAGGGGCGGATTCTAGAGATGTTCTTGAGGTGCAAGCGGCAGGTACGGGCAAGAGATTGTATGTGGGAGGTGAAGGAGAGATCAGTGTCAAGTATAACCCCCAGACAGCGGGCCTGCGGCCTAGGACTTATCGTTGTGCCACACACAGAGAGGGAGATGTCAGGTTGAGGAAAGTTGGAAGATGGAGGGAAAAGAAGAAGTTCAGTTTTGGAAAGGTTAAGTTTCAGATAGAGAGCAGACATGATGTTACACACTGCAGTCAGGCAGTCACTTGTGTTCTGTAGTACAGCGGGGGTGAGCTCAGGGGAGGAGGTGTATAGCTGTGTGTCATCAGCATAAAGATGGTACTGAAAGCCAAATCTGCTGATGGTCTGACCAATTGGGGCAGTGTAGAGGGAGAACAGAAGAGGGCCAAGGACTGAACCTTGAGGGACCCCAACAGTGAGAGGAAGAGGAGAAGATGTGGAGCCAGCAAATGATACACTGAATGAGCGGCCAGAAAGATAGGAAGAGAACCAGGAAAGAACAGTGTCCTTTAGGCCGATAGAATGGAGCATAGAGAGAAGGAGGTGGTGGTCAACAGTGTCAAAGGCAGCAGAAAGGTCAAGAAGAATAAGCAGAGAGTGGTCACCGTTACGTTTTGCTGTCAATAGGTCATTGGTCACTTTGACAAGGGCAGTTTCTGTTGAGTGTAAAGGGCGGAAGCCAGACTGTAAAGGATCTAGAAGAGAGTGAGTGGAAAGGTAGCGGGTGAGACGAGAGTAGACCAGGCGCTCCAAGAGTTTGGAGATGAAGGGGAGATTAGAGACTGGTCTGTAGTTGCTTGTGCAGGACGGATCAAGAGAAGGTTTTTTTAATAATGGAGTAATGATAGAGTGTTTGAGGGAGGAGGGGAAGATATCAAATAAAGCCACAGCCACACCATGATTTACCAGATACATGTATGAATTATGAGAACTATATTATTCATAAGGGACTGGATGGGGACTGAGGACAAGTCGTAATAATTATAGAGCAAGGAGAAAACATACGACCAAAATCCAAATTGCAAAAGGTGATAATATTTATTAACATAGGGGTAGGTGCGGGGCGGCACGAAACAAGTGAGGTGCACGAGCCATCAATCACTGACCAAAGCATACAGACAGATGTCAGAAATTGTTATGAACCGACAGATTGATCTATCCATAATAATCATTTATTCAAAATTAGCAAAATAGTAAATATATGGACACAAAATGTCAGCAGTTTACCTAGGCAAAGCTGTGTCACTATGTGACAGGGGGAAAAAAAAATCACAATCTTGTTTATATGGGTCCCTGATCACAGCTGAGACACAAGCTAAAAAGATAGTACTAGGACAGTGCCATAACCATGACAATTGCTGTGCTGCGTTAGAAATCAGGGAACAAAACTCCCAAACATTATATAGAATAATGGACTAGTGGCACATATTACCTGGAGGATTATAGTAGTTAGTGAGAGGTCCGTGTCCTTCCCGACGGCCGTTTCGGCTATGGAGCCTTCGTCAGGGAGCGTGGACAAGTGAGGGGGAGTGTAGTTTAAAAAGGAAGCGTCAACCAATCAGCGCCGGTTGACATGAGCAGGCAGTATCCAAAGCAGCGCAGGACGCACCGCGCCGGCCGCACCGCCTCCCTCCCGACAGTTTCGGTCACATGACCGCTGCGTGTGTGCATCACGCGGCCGCTATGTGAGCAGACGTCACACAGGGAACAAGCGGCGCGGCAACGCGATGACGTCCACCGCTCCCGGAACGCATGCGCACCATCACTCAAACCTGCGATGTAAATGACAGGATTTGCACTTGAAATATGTGAGATGGATAAAGTGTCATGAGAGGGGGAAATAATAAAATAGCCAATGAATATCACAATACAAATATAAACTGATATATAGTCGCATGTATAATACCAAGAGCTAGAAGATTTTTTATATAGAATATTTTGCAACGTGTCAAGCTAAAAATAGACAGACTTTACATGAAGAAATACAATATATTTATTTATATATATATATATATATATAAAAAAAAAAAGAGCACAAATGGTCATATTACACCAAAAAAAGAGTACCATACATACAATGTCACTCCTACTCTATGTCTAACAAGCCAGTTGACATTTATGCCTGATGTATAAACAACAATACTATCACAAATTATTAATAATCATTAAGCTTCCTTCTTCGTGTAAACCCATTTCTTCATGTCACACTGTGAAAATGCCACAGCTCCTCAGTATTCCTTGTGTGAACAGGCGGTCACTAAATTTTGCACAATCAAATTTAGGATGTGCGCCTTTCAGGGAGCATGACTTTTTTTTTTACCTAAATGTTCCTGGCATGGTCTTTTGACCATGCTTGGTTGACCATGCTTAGAGCAATCCACCATGAGATTTGTTGCATGATGCAGAAAAGCAACTAATCTGTATAACTTTTGTCACCCCTGCTTATGAGCTATAAAAAAGCTTAGCAGCGATTCAGGGTACAAGAACAAAAAGACTGAGGACAGTGAGTGGATGCAATGTTTAGCCCTGTTGTTGGTGATAGATGGATGTCCATTGAGGAAAATGCATACATTAAGTTCTGGTGGTGGAATCAGACCTGGCATCCAACCATGTAGGGTACACGACATGTCCTGGTTGCAGTGGTAGATTGCTGCCCCTCACAACAATGAATAGACTGTGAAAAACATGTACTGTCTCTGTCCATAACAGATGCTCCTCTTGTAGACTCTACAATGCAATTTCAAGCTAGCTGCCAAGTTTAGAAAGCTGCCCAATTTCTTCTGCAAATAAGAGTACATAGTGGGCAATCCTTTGTGGAAGAAATAATAGCAGTTAAGTATTTTTTTCAGGGACGCTGAATGCAAGCCATAATTTCTAGAAAGGCACTGGAAACAAGTAGTACGGCAGCACTGCACTGCACCACCAGCAACTTTATCTGGTGGCAGTTCAGTTGGCACACAAGAAAATTACTTGGAGCATATGCTTCTTTCTTGGGTACACAATCATTTATGGATATCTATATGTAACAAGGAGGAATATGTCAATCAGTGGATGATTATGACACTGACCAGGTAGTCCTCGAGGATATGGCCTTACTATCGGAAAGGCTACGAAAAGAAGGGGTAGGAGGACAGCCTTGTGCATATTGTTGGCCCATATGCTACTCCAATATGAACAGGCATTGCTGCTTCATGTGGTGATGGAGAATCATAGTCTCTAGACTATTTCAGTTGGGACATCCAGTTCTCATTTGCCTCCTGCAGAGCTTGCCCACTGCACACGATTCATTGGCTGCCCATGTAAAGAATTCCCACACGCCAGATGCCCGGACGTAGGAGTTTCCACCACCTCTAACAGACCTTTCAGGCACTGTTGAACCTCATTCACCAACAGTAGTTGTGGCATCAACTGCTCCTAAACTGACTGAAGATGAGGATTCGCTCACGGAAGATATTATGACTGGACATCAAATCTGTTCGTCATCTCTGACTACATTCTCCTTTTTCTCTGGTGATATCACCTCCTTGTCACCCTGATCTGTTTCCCAAGTCCTAGACACCACACAATCATGATTAATTGCTCTTTGTAAATGAAACAAAATTCTAATCTTGTAGCTATGATAGCTTTTAATGGCAAACAAAAATAAAATAAATGATGTTACAATGCACGTTTTTGAGACTACTTCAGTATCTTCATCAGCCATGGTATTACAATCATCATTACCATCCTACTCATCATCCCTGACATGGCTGGTAATTGTCTCAGTGTGTACAAAACTAACAAAAAAGTTCAGAGTGCCACATAGTGTAATAAGGCCTTCACCGTATTATAGGAATACAGCATGAAGATTCTCACCCTAATTTGCAATGAGTGTCACAGCAATACAAATAGCTGGGTAGATTAATTCAAGAATGAGCAGGTAAAACTCACTGGAAGTAAATCCTACAGCGATTAATGCAATTGATGCAAAACAGAGAAACAACCAAAATCTACCTTTTGTTTCCACATGTGAGGTCAGTTTAAAATGTATTTCTTGTAATACATGACATGTTTCTGGGAAAGGGGATTTTCCCCAAAATGCATTATGTTTTAGTTGGCACCAAGCGCAAATTCTGAAGGTTGTTTTCGGTTATTTGTATAACATTTCTTTGCATACCATTTGATGCAGTGTGGATAATATCCTGAGCTCTTTGCCCCATGTCATAATTCCCGCCTCTAGATTTGCCCTGAGTGATACCACCAACTCTACTGCCACTGCCTTTGTTCCTACCACCAAGGCTGACATAGCCACCAACACAGCTAGGCATTTGAATCATGTCCTCCACCTTCTGTGCCCTATCTCATACAAACGGTAACTATTCTTCTTAGTTGATTAAATCAAGTGGAACAAATTGTAAAATATCTTCCTTACTCCATTGGCATACTGTACTGTGGCATAGGGGACAAAGGGGGGAGAAAGAAAGTGGTGTCATTGATTGAATTGAAAGTGCTGCAGAACTTAGAACTGTGCAGAACACAGAACTGATGATATTCAAGTCAGTCTTCACATCATCCTGCTGTGACTGAGACAACTGATTTGCTGTATATTCAATAATATTCTTCATTTTCTCCCAACCAACATGGTTACTGGAGGCACAGGAGGCCAATTGTGACCTGTGTCTGTTAGTACTAGTGCATTACTATGACTGCTGGTGAAAGTAATGGTGGTGATACTACTGCTTGCAACCATCACATTCTTGTTACTATTTGTCACGGTAAGAGTTTTTTTTTCTTTTAAGTTACCCATCTAGCGCCATTGACTCTTATTCTTTTAGAATACACTTTTTGCTACACTAAGATTAACTTTTGTCTCTGTTTTCAACTACATTTCCTTCCCTTCCGAAAAGAACTGAACAAAAAGTGATACGTACACTCAAAAAAAATAGCTGCCGCAACATACCGTATTTTTTATCTCGTGTATATGAAGGTCTAGTGTTCATACTGAACACAGACTATACCAAATAAACAAAAAACAGGCAGCTTTCAGGTTCAAAGTCCTAGTGCTTTACATATGCAAAACAATTGCACGAACATCACTGTGCTCGGGTACACTCAGTGTTCAACCCATTGCAAGCCGCTTGCAGTGATTGAACGACTCGTACTACAGGTAACAGCAGCATGATCGGATCTAGTGTGCACCCAAAGA
Organism: Anomaloglossus baeobatrachus; assembly: GCF_048569485.1. NCBI lineage: Eukaryota > Metazoa > Chordata > Amphibia > Anura > Aromobatidae > Anomaloglossus > Anomaloglossus baeobatrachus. The sequence continues at coordinate 101,191,616 of NC_134359.1, read as the reverse complement.
AACAAAATGCAAACCCCTTCCCATCAGTCCCAAAAAGTGATCTGTTTATGGCTAGCTGAATGTGGGCAGAGACCCGAACGGCCAAATTAGTAACCTCCAATTGGGTTCATGTCCGGGTCCCAAACCGAACTTTATCTAAAGTCTGGGTGAACCCGCCAAACCAAACTTCCACTAGTTTGCTCATCTCTATGTAGGCGTGCACAATAATATTACCTTGTGACATGTTCTTTTTGTGAGGTAGATAATCACACTTAAAAGTCTGGATTATTTTACATTTTCTTTTATTTTTAAGCACAATTATTCTCTACTTCCTAAATAGAAATGAACAAGAAATGTCAAATTAGACTAGTATGACAAATGAGTAGAGATGAGCGAACCTCTAGAGGCTTGAGTTAGACTCTGTTCATCGAACGGAGGCCGCGTTCGAGTTCGGTTCGGCGAGCCGTTCAACGAACCTCTCGAACCCCATAGAAAACAATGGGAGGCAATCACAAACACATAAAAACACCTAGAAAACACCCTCAAAGGTGTCCAAAATGTGACAAACAACTCCCAAGACAACACAAACACATGGGAAAGTGACAAGGACAAATGCTCATGCGAAAACTAAACAGCTGGACGAGGAAAAAGAGGAGGAGACACGGATATAGGCATGTCATGCCCTTCTAAACTCATGTAAAACACAGCAAGGGGACTCCAAGCAGAGACTCCCTTTTTTCCAAAAATTGGGCCACACAGACACCCCTTCAGTGGCATCACTTGTGCCCTAGTTGCAAACAGGTTGTTTTGATTTGCATCAAGCACATTCCAAAATATGCCAGCCTTGACTGTTCCCAGGATGACACCGGGGTAGGTAGCAAAGTCCTTGCTGAACCAAGACTTGGTCATCTTTGCTCATTTTTAAAAACACAGCAAGCGGACTCCAAGCAGAGTCTCCCTTTTTTCCAAAAATTGGGCCACACAGACACCCCTTCAGTGGCACCACTTGTGTCCCAGTTGCAAACTTGACAGGTACATTAGCATCAAGCACATTACAAATCCACAAGCCTTTACTCTCCCCAGGATGACACAGGGGTAGCAAAGTCCTTGCGGATCCATGACTTGTTCATCTTGATGAACGTTAGTCTGTCCACATTGTCACTGGACAGACGCTTGCGCTTATCTGTCAGCACACACCCAGCAGCACTGAAGACACGTTCAGAGACAACGCTGGCTGCGGGACACGACAAGATATCCAAAGTGTAAGTGGTGAGCTCAGGCCATTTTTCAAGATTTGAAGCCCAAAATGAGCAAGGCTCCAGTTGCAAAGTCATGGCATCGATGTTCATTTGGAGATACTCCTGTATCATCCTCTCCAGCTGTTGACTATGTGTCAGACTTGTTGTCTCTGGTGGCCTTGCAAAGGATGGTCTAAAAAAATTATGAAACGATTCCATAAAATTGCTCTTACCAGCAGCAGATACGGTGCTGCTGGTACTGTTAGACTGTTGATGATGAGACAGTCCCATGTTTGTCAAGTTACAACTGGGAGATTCACTCTGTGCACCACTGGTGTTTGGTGGAAAAGCGAGCTAAGATTGAGTAACAGCTTTTGCTGATACTCCTGCATACGTGCGTCCCTTTCTATGGCTGGAATTATTTCACAAAATTTTGACTTGTAGTAATAGTGTGGCAACCCAGTAGTCATGATTACTTCTAATTTTGACAATCCGAGGGTCATGTTGTAGGTAGTGCAGCAAGAAGGCGCTCATGTGTCTTGCGCATCCATGCGGACCAAGTCCTCGCTGTGTTTGTGGCATAGAGGTGCTAACCGTGCTTTCTTTCTCTGATATCTCCCCCCAACCTCGTTCAACCGAAATTTGACCAAGGTCTCCCTCATCTGCTGAGTCTTCCATGTCCATCGAGAGTTCGTCCTCCATTTCTTCATGTTCTCCTGAACCTTCCTCAACATTTTGTCTGCTACCATGCGCCCTTGTTAATCCCTCTCCACCACCGACCCATGCCTGCCGCCTTGGTGATGATGAACGTCTGGACCTTGTAGATGTTGGTATCCCTTCTGCATATGAATCCTCCTGTACTTCCTCCCCTTCCTCTTGCCCCCTGACTCCGAATAGTGTTTAGCATTTGCTTCAGCATGTAAGTGACTGGAATTGTCATGCTGATAATGGTATTGTCAGCGCTAAACTTATTCGTCGCCATGTCGAAACTGTGCAGAAGGGTGCATAGGTCCTTGATCTGAGACCACTCCATCAGCGTGATCTTCCCCACCTCTGCATCTCATTGGCCCAGGCTATACATCATAACGTATTGCACCAGGGCTCGGCGGTGCTGCCACAGTCGCTGTAACATGTGGAGAGTCGAATTCCAGCGTGTCACCACATCGCATTTTAGGCGATGAACCGGCAGGCCGAATGACTTCTGGAGCGATGCAAGTCGGTCAACTGCGGCGGTTGAACAGCGGAAGTGAGCAGAGAGTGACCGTGCCCTGTTCAGAAGGCCATCTAACCGGGATAGTGGGTTAAAAATTGCTGGACAACAAGGTTCAACACGTGAGCCATACAAGGCACGTGTGTCACCTTGCCCCGGCGAAGGGCCGCACCCAGGTTTGCAGCATTGTCGCACATGGCCTTCCCTGGCTGCAGGTTGAGTGGAGACAACCATTTACGAAACTCGGACCGCAGAGCTGACCACAACTCGTCCGCTGTGTGACTCTTATTTCCAAGACATTTCAAGCTAAAGAGCGCCTGATGCTGTTGATCTCTGCTGCCAGCATAGTAAGGAGGTGTGCAGGATTCCTTGTGTGCAGTTGCAACGCGGGTTGCCTGACCAGGCAGGCTTGGGGTGGAGGTGGGTGGAGGACCCAGACGAGGTTGAGGAGGCAGAAGCAGTGGAGGAACTTCGACATACAGAGGTTTGACGCACGAGTCGTGGAGACGGCAAGACTTGTTGAGCAGAACCTTCTCCATCTATCACCATAGTTACCCAGTGCCCAGTCAGCGACATGTAACGCCCCTGTCTATGCTTACTGATCCAAGTATCGGTAATGAAATGCACCCGGTCACACACAGAGTTTCTCAAGGAAGCGGTGATGTTGTGTGCGACATGCTGGTGTATCGCAGGCACACTTTTCTTGGAGAAGTAGTGGCGACTGGGCAGCTGGTACTGGGGCACTGCGACGGACATAAGGTCTCGAAAATCCTCTGTGTTCACCAGGCGGAAAGGCAGCATTTCGGTAGCCAAGAGCTTACAGAGGGATAAAGTCAACCTCTTAGCTTTGTCATGCCTCGGAGGAAATGGCCTTTTATTTGTCCACATCTGAGGGACCGAGATCTGACTGCTGTGTGGAGACGGTGGTGAGTAGGGTGTCCCTGCAAAACTGCAGGTCTGTGAGGAAAGTGCAGGCGGAGACATGATGTTGCCTTCATCCAAAGTTGGTGCTCTCGATGTCTGAGAGAGCTGTACACCAGCACTTGTTTCCCCTTCAAACCAACTGATGACCTACCAAGCAAACTGCCTGTTGCGGTTAAAGTGGTGGAAGGTCTGCGTGGAAGAACAGGTCTGACAGCTGTCCCCACAGTCATAGAAGATGAAGAGCGGGTGGATGCACTGGAAGGGGCAGGCGGTGGTTGGCCCACTCCGCTAGGCCGCATTGCAGCACAGTGAGCTTCCCACTGGGACTTATGCTTGTTATTCAAGTGACGATTCATGGAAGAAGTTGTCAAACTGGTGAGGTTTTGGCCTCTACTTATAGATTTCCGACAAATTTTACAGATCACATGACTTGGGAGATCTTTTGCAAGGTCAAAAAAGGACCAGGCTAGGCAAGGCTTAGAGGACATGCGACCTGCAGAGCCACCCCGACTTATGCTCAGCGGCAGAGTGGAGGCTGAGTATGCACTTGTTGACGTGCTCCAGTACTCCGACTCTGTCCAGGAAGGCGCAAGGTTACTTCGTCGTCAGTTGCATCCTCCTCCACCGCCTCTGGTGACCTCCTCGAGTGCCCGACTGAGGGTTGACAGTATGTGGGATCTAGAACTTCATCATCAAGCGTTGTGTTTGCACTCCCCTCGCCCTCAGACCTAACCTTTTCCTGCCCTGACTGAATAGTTAAGTTATCATCCTAATCTGGTATCTGCATCTCATCGTCATCAGTATGTTCCTTATTGTCTCCACCAACAGGTGTTACAGTTTGGGAATGAGGGTCTACATTATGCTCAGAAACTTGGTAATCAGGGCCTGAATCTGACTCACAAAGCTTCTGGGCATCACTGCAGACCATTACCTGGTCTGTACTTACTGTAGCTTGGGAGCAGAACTCTGATTCCCAGGCTATAGTGTGACTGAGAAGCTCTGCAGACTCAGCCATCTCTGTTACACCATACTCTGCAGGGCGGGTGGAGACTTGAGAGCTGGGAGAAAGCAAGTGCGATTGGGATGACAACTCAGAGGAATGTTGTTTTTTGGATTTTGAAGTTGAGGTGGAGGAGAGGCCACTTGTTGTAGCACTTGAGATCCATTCAAGCATGTGTTTTTTTGCGTGCATCGTCTACCTTTGTTCCAGTTGTTTGGTTCCGTAAAAAAGGGAGCACATCGGATTGTCCACGGAAAGTAGTAGACATCTTACTTTTGCTGGAAGATGGCCTATCTTCAGCAGATGTTAATGGAGCTTTGCCACCTTCCACACGGACACAAACTTTTTTTCCTTTTCCAACACGCCTGTTCCCCTTTCCACCAGCATCTGTCCTTATGCCACTCATTTTGTTAGCGACAAGATTGGACACTTAAAATGTGGTAGCAAAAATTGAGAAGTGGTGTAGATTGCAGAGGTGGTCTAGCTTTATTGACAGCTGAAGAACCAACACTGACTGTCACTGACAATGCAACTATGGCCCTAAAATTTAACAGCACTGTTTGCTATAAAAATAGCGTAGCAAAAATGGGCAGGAGGGTAGAAGGCAGAGGTGGTGGTACTTGCTTGGCACCAGTGGGACACTAATTTAGTATAGCAGACACTTTTTGGATGCCACTAAGTTTCAGCACTGTTTTCTATAAAAATAGCGTAGCAAAAATGTGCATGAGGGTAGAAGGCAGAGGTGGTGGAACTTGCTTGGCACCAGTGGGACACTAATTTAGTATAGCAGACACTTTTTGGATGCCACTAAGTTTCAGCACTCTTAGCTATAAAAATAGCGTAGCAAAAATGTGCATGAGGGTAGAAGGCAGAGGTGGTGGAACTTGCTTGGCACCAGTGGGACACTAATTTAGTATAGCAGACACTTTTTGGATGCCACTAAGTTTCAGCACTGTTTTCTATAAAAATAGCGTAGCAAAAATGTGCATGAGGGTAGAAGGCAGAGGTGGTGGAACTTGCTTGGCACCAGTGGGACACTAATTTAGTATAGCAGACACTTTTTGGATGCCACTAAGTTTCAGCACTCTTAGCTATAAAAATAGCGTAGCAAAAATGTGCATGAGGGTAGAAGGCAGAGGTGGTGGAACTTGCTTGGCACCAGTGGGACACTAATTTAGTATAGCAGACACTTTTTGGATGCCACTAGGTTTCAGCACTGTTTGCTATAAAAATAGCGTAGCAAAAGTAGGCAGGTGGGTTCAGTGGCCGGGTTCTATGGGTACCAGGACAGGAAAGGAAGCCTCACTTTCTATCCCTCCTAATGATGAAATGCAGCAAGGAATTCCCTGAGCTGAGGTACACAGACGCTTTTACCTAAAGCTGTATATAGCATTTGCATGGACCTGCCTAGCAGCTATGGCTCTGAGCGCCTGGAAATCAGCCCTGAAAAGGGCTGAAATAAATAGCAGTCCCTAATCTCTACATCGCTGTGTCTATAGTGCACACATCAGGAGCGGCGGCAGCAGCAGCATTATCGATGACTGTCACCCACATGCAGAAGGCAGATAATGGCGGCGTTAGGGAAAATAGCCGTATTTATAAGGCAAGGACATGTGACATTCACAGCCTAAGACACATGCCCTTGCTTGTCTGGCAAAAAGTACACTTAGCTGTGTGTGTGTCTGTGATTGGCTGACATCCTGGCCCGCCCCACTGCACACGCGCTTAGGATAAAGGAAAAAAAAAATGGCGATCGGCATTCTCTCAGCTGCATTGATCTAAACCGCGCCGCCCCCGCACACTATACGCTGAAATTTGATAATAGTGTGAATCAAAGTGACTTACAATATTACAGTGAAAAGCCAGCTAGTAAATAGCTAGGCTTTTTGCTGATCGAACTGTTCTCGAACGTAACTCGAGCTATCGAGCTTTTAGCAAAAAGCTTGCATTCGAGTTCGATCTCGAGCACCCCCCAAAATCACTCGAACATGAAATTGGCCAACCTCGAACCTCAAACATCGCTTATCTCTACAAATGAGTAAAAACTCAGTTCAGTAGTTTGTGACACTCACGCTTTGTCTGGCAGAAACTGGCTTAAGATTTTTTTTTCTTTCTTTTTTTCTGCTGATTTCTGCATGAAGAATTGAAAAAAAAAGCAAAAAAAGCTGTGTAATAAAAATGCAGAAGCTGCCAGATGCACTATACAATAACTGTTCAGCTCAATCACTGCTCCAGACAGCTCTCTCTCGGTTTCTTTGTGTCTGTCTTGCAACATATCTTACCGTAGTCTGGATTGGAGTAAGATTTATAGCGTAGCGAACGCTGCCACTCATCATCAATTTGCGGAGCAAGGGGCGACCATTTTATTGGAGCTGGCAAAAATGGTTTGAGAAAGCTAAAAGTCTCACAACATTTTAGCACAGCATTGCACCAAAACTTTGTAACTTTTCAAAACTTTTTACACCAGAATTCTGGCTTAAAACCTTTGATAAATCGGACCCCTAGTCCCAGCAGCGAGTATATTTTTTTGGTTTCTTACATCAATCTGGGTTAATGCAGTTTAACTTTTAAAGTAAGAGACATGCCCTGTACAGCAACCCTGAGGTTCTAATAAAGATTTAACCTAACAGACATAATACACAAAGTACCTGGTGTTTTCAGCACCCTTATCCTTTCACCCTCACTTGAACTACTTTCCAATTCTGTGTCCAAAACTTGCCATAAGACCTCTTTCTGATTGTCTGTGAAAAACCACACACGTTTTGCACGGACGTGTAAAAGGTGCGTATGGCCCTCCATGTGACGTGATTTTGGCACATGAGTGTTCTACATGTGCTATCCGTGACAAACATGGAGAACAGGAACTTTATTCTCACCTGTCCCCGATGCTGCTGTCCGTGGTGCTGATGTCTTACGCTCTGCACTCTCTAGCCCTGCCCACTCCCCGCTGCTGCTGCTTCTGGTCCTCAGTGCAGTGAATATGCGATGAGCATAATGAGTGGGGGACGGAAGCAAGTGACCGCAGTGCTGGAGAAGTTGAGTGTAGAAATTCATTTTATTTTCCAGAAATGTGGTTTTGTCTGGTACGTGTCAAACTGATGTCACATGGAGCACATCTGTGCGGTCCGTGTGACACCTGTGCTGCCGTCGAAAAATGGACATGTCTACTTGTGGAGCACACGGACACACATATACTCCACACGGTCCATGTGAAAACACGCACACGTGTGCAGACCTATTGATTTTATTGAGTCTTTGTGTGTCATTGTCTCCGGTATGTGTGAAAATGGACGTCACACGTACCGGATGAGTGAAGGGGGCTTAAAGCTGTTTTTACTTTTAAAAATGGTGGGTTTTTTAAATATAACTTTCCATTTCTTTAGCAGATGTGGTAGAACAAATTAATAAAAAGTGTTTGAAATGTTTAAGTGCTCCAGGAAACATTAAGAAATCTTAGTAAATTATACACTGCTTGTGTTTTTTTACACTAGACAGATTGCTGTAAAATGCATTAGGCTAGATTTTATTTATATTGTATAAATGGAGAACTACACAAGTTAAAAATGACTTTAATTAAGCTGTCAGCGTTCTAGGCATTCTTGTACTTCCCAAAATCATCTCTTATTCAGTATTTCCATGTAACAATATTATAAGAAGTATTTACATAAGTTGATCAATTATGAGATAATTAAGAAATACTGTCAAAGAATGATTTTAGTTAAAACTTTACCTTTGCTTTTTAGTTACCTGTCAGCTCCTGACTCATATGTTTTAGTAAAGACTTGAATTCCTTGCAAAATAACAATACTGAAGTATCTTTTCTTATAGCCTTTTGTTGTGTGGCTCATCTGTTCTTCTTGGAAATTTCTAAATGAATTGACAACTGAGTGCTAACAATCCGTTTGTCAGTGTCCCTACAAAATGATGAATGTTTAGGTACATACTCCATTAACAAGGAGAACGATAAGGTCCATAATTACTAACATTTAATATTTTGAAGTGTTTTTAATTCTAAGACAAGATATACAGCAGATACACAATTGTTGGTAGCCTTCTGTTAAAGTAAGAACCCACAATGGTCTGTGAAATAACTTAAAACTAATAAAAGTTTAAAGAGGTTGTCCACTACTTTTACATTGATGGCTTAAGCGGGCTTTACACGCTACGATTTTGCTACAGCGATCTCGTTGGGGTCACGGATTTTGTGACGCACATCCGGCCGCTGTAGCGATCTCGTTGTGTGTGACTCCTAGGAGCGATTTTGGATCGTTGCAAAAACGTCCAAAATCACTCCTCGTTGACATGGGGGTCCATTCTCAATTATCGCTGCTGTCGCGTGGGCGAAGTTGATCCCCGTCCCTGCGGCAGCACACATCGCTACGTGTGACGCCGCAGGAACGAGGAACCTCTCCTTACCTGCCACACGCCAGCAATGAGGAAGGAAGAAGGTGAGCGAGATGTTCGTCCCACTCATCTCCGCCCCTCCGCTTTGACTGGGCGGCCGCTTAGTGACATCGCTGTGACGCCGAACGAACCGCCCCCTTAGAAAGGAGGCGGTTTGCCAGTCACAGTGACGTCACAGAGCAGGTAAGTACGTGTGACGCTGCCGTAGCGATAATGTTCGCTACGGCAGCGATCTTCACATATCGCCATAACAATAGGGGCGGGTGCTATCACGCTCGCCATCGTTAACATCGGCTAGCGATGTCGCAGCGTGTAAAGTCACCCTTAGTCTTAGCAGTGAATATGTATGAAGGATAATGAGCTGCCCCGGAAGTAGTATGAGCAGTGTTACAGCCGAGCGGGAGACTCGGTAAGTGTAATGGACTTGCTGTAATCCCCTTAGCCATTTCTACCACCACTTTAAAGTACATGCTTCTGGTCCCCATAGATGTATATGGGGACCGGCGTCCGGGCAGATATCAATTCTGGGCCGGAACCAAGTCTGCCCATCACTAGTTATGATTTATTAAAGTTTTTTTGCGCTCTAAAATTGTATTCCAATAAATATATTTTACATTCTATAGAAATAACTTCATTATTGTATCATAATGGTGATGAAAAGTCTGATGTTACCATTTTCCTACAGTAAATGTATCACTTAAACATGAGCTATGTATGAGGGAGCCGAAGTCGGTGTTGAGGAAATTGTGAAGTCGGAGGTTTGGCTTACAGATTCCTCAGCCCTGGTTGATGGGCACTTATTTAATCTTTTAAAATGTGATGTACAAAGTGCAGGCCATGGGTCATGTCTGGCTATTTGACTGTTCCTTTGCGGCCCTTGGACCAGGACAAGTAAAGGGTTGGAAATGGTGGTACACCAAACCACATGGCCCCATTCTGCTCATCGTCTATCCTCTGGATGCAGATACCATGCAATACAATGATGGAATGGGGCCATTAACTCCCCTTTCCACCATTGAGCCTGTATAGCAGAGAGCGCAGCAAGCATGATGACAACACTACATTGTGATTGCTGTGTGGAGCATCAATACAGAGCGCAGACTAACCAGGGGAGCGCATCTGGGGAATGGGGCTAGGTTAGTAGCTTTAGCTTTAATTTTTTTTTTACATTTTCAGTATTAGTGGGAAACTGTGGGGACATCATACTGTGTGGAGGGCTTTTTTGGGACATCATCCTTTGTGAGGCTCTTTGTGAGAAAATCATACCATGCTCTGTGGGAGGCATTGTGGGGACATCATACTTTGTAGGAGTCTGTGTGAGGACATCATTCTGTGTGATGGGCTGTGTGTGGACATCATACTATGTGGAGGGCTTTGTGGGAACATCATACAGTTTGGGGGACAGCATATTGTGTGAGGGGCTTTGTGGGGGATATACTGTTTTATAAGGCTGTGTGGAAAACTCATACTGTGTAGGGAGATATCCTTTGTTGGGGGCTGTGGAGACATCTTAGTCTGAGGGGAGCTGTATAATGACATTAAACTTTTTGGTGGGTTGTCATGCTGTGTGCGGGAAAATGTGTATATATCGTACTTTGTTGGGAGCTGTGTGTCAGCATCATCAAAAAAGGAAGTAGTAAAAAAAAAAGCAGCTAAATCGTGTAGTGAAGGAAAGATAGGGACTTTGAAATTAAGGTATAGTAGAAAATAAATAAGAATTTAGGATTAAAATTAATTTGTGCTACAGATGACCCTTTTAATGATAATTTTACAGTCGAAGCAGATTGCTGTTCCCTGATGAATGAGCAAAGAGCTCATTTATCGGGGTGATTGATCCTTTGGTTTGCACAAAAGATCATCATTCTTGGCAGCTCAATGTCCTGTGTAAACAGGACTTGCATTGCTGAGAACAATGGCAGACTGTGCTCTAACCGATCTATTCCTGTGTAAACAAGCAATTAAACAACTGCCTAAGAGTAAATATTTACCGATTAGCTGTTGTGTAATGCTGAAAAATCGGGTAATGTAAACCTACCTTAAAGGGAATCTGTCAAGTCCCCGTCTAATGAAGCAGGGATGCATACACCCAGCTTCAAAGTGCACTGACATGGCCGAAATGAGCTGCACACATGCAAAATTTCCATTAGCTGGCGGTGACGCCCACAGGGGTGTGAAAATATGGAAAGAGGGCTGACTAGTCTGGGAAACAACGCCACTTCGACTAGTCAAGGGCTTAATTAGCATAGGGAAAGGGAGGTTTATCAGTAGTTTTTTAAACATTCATATTAGTGAATAGTAATATACAGGGCTGGTTAGGCAGGGAATTTGGACATACAAGTATAAATGTTGCTACGTTGGAGGGCATAGGGGATGTGTCAGGTTCCCTTTAGGACTAATTGAAGTGTAGACTCTTTAACAGTGATTCATGAGTTTGATGGACAAAGGGGATGGACGGTCATTGTGTAATGATAATGAATGAATGAATATTAAAATGTGGGAGGATTCAAAGTCAGGATTTAGCTGAGAGACTCTCTGGGTTTCTGAATATTAGAGGAGCAAAATCAAGGCTAGAAGAAGATTTGAGATTCTTTGAGCGGTCCCACGATAAAGTAATGGATGGAAAAGAGTAGGTATTCCAGGACACTGCCTTGAGGGACCTCAAAATATCAAAACTAGAAAGGGGCAAATGAGAATTTGGAATGTGAATGGGAGACTCAAAATGTTTGGTTAAAAATAAGGGAGAGAGATCCAAATCTCGATGCTAAGGGATTAGAAAGTTTACAATAGGCAGGAGGGACTAAAGGCCCAGTCACACTAAACAACTTACCAGCGATCCCAACAACGATCCAACCTGATAGGGATCGCTGGTAAGTTGCTAGGAGGTCGCTGGTGAGATGTCACACTAAGCGAGGCTCCAGCGATCCCACCAGCAACCTGACCTGGCAGGGATCACTGGAGCGTCGCTACACGTGGAAGCATGCTGCGCTTGGTAACTAAGGTAAATATCGGGAACCAACCCGATATTTACCTTGGTTACCAGCGCACACCGTATAGCGCTGGCTTCCTGCACTCCTAGCCACAGTACACATTGGGTTAATTACCCGATGTGTAGTCTGGCTATGTGTGCAAGGAGCAGGAGCCGGCACTGACAGCTGAGAGCGGCGGACGCTGGTAACAAAGGTAAATATCGGGTAACCAAGGTAAGGGCTTCTTGGTTACCCGATATTTACATTGGTTACCAGCGTCCTCAGAAGCCGGCTCCTGCTGCCTGCACATTTAGTTGTTGCTCTGTCGCTGTCACACACAGCGATCTGTGCTTCACAGCGGGACAGCAACAACTAAAAAATGGCCCAGGACATTCAGCAACAACAAACAACCTCACAGCAGGGGCCAGGTTGTTGCTGGATGTCACACTAATCAACATCGCTAGCAAGTCGTGCCTCAGCAGCGATGTTGCTAGCGATGTTGCTTAGTGTGACGGTACCTTTACAGTGTGAAAACCAAGGACAAGTCTACAGGGAGGAGGACAGGTTAGGGGTACTTCACACACAGCGAGATCGCTACTGAGATCGCTGCTGAGTCACGGTTTTTGTGACGCAGCAGTGACCTCATTAACGATCTCGCTGCGTGTGACACTGAGCAGCGATCTGGCCCCTGCTGTGAGATCGCTGCTCGTTACACACAGCCCTGGTTCATTTTTTTATTGTTGCTCTCCTGCTGATAAGCACACATCGCTGTGTGTGACAGCGAGAGAGCAACAATCCTGAATGTGCAGGGAGCAGGAGCCGGCATCTGACAGCCTGCGGTAAGCTGTAACCAAGGTAAACATCAGGTAACCAAGGTGGTTACCCGATATTTACCTTCGTTACCAGCGTCTGCAGCTCTCACGCTGCCAGTGCCAGCTCCCTGCTCCCTGCACACGTAGCCGGAGGACACATCGGGTAAATAAGCAAAGGTTTGCTTATTAACCCGATGTGTGCTGTGGCTACGAGTGCAGGGAGCCAGCACTAAGCGGTGTGCGCTGGTAACTAAGGTAAACATCGGGTAACCATACCCGATGTTTACCTTAGTTACCAGTGTCCGCAGCTTCCAGACGCCGGCTCCCGGCAAGCGCAGCGTCGCTTCCACATCGCTGCTGGCTGGGGGCTGGTCGCTGGTGAGATCTGCCTGTTTGACAGCTCACCAGTGACCATGTAGCGACGCAGCAGCGATCCTGACCAGGTCTGATCGCTGGTGGGATCGCTGCTGCGTCGCTAAAGTGTGACGGTACCCTTAGTGTTGTGAGGCTTTTGTAGATAGATGCTTGGTGACTTTGGTTAAAGTAGTTTCAGCAGTGATGAGGCTAAAGCCAAATGGTAGGTAATCAAAAACTTTGTGTAATGAAAGACGTAGTGCATATTGTTATGCCATAATTTTCAGAGACAAACATGGAAAAATAGACAAAATCTAGAAGTACCCTTTATGTGGAGTAAAGAAAATTCAGTTTTTAAAGACATGTTCCGTTTACATGATTGAGAATAAGCAAACAATATGCCACTTATCAGCCACCAAACGAGGAAAACACCTATTTGATGGCTAGTCGGTGTAACGCCTGCCTGGATCCACAGACTCAGACGGGCTCTAATGGACAGGCTAGAGGGAAACCACTACACCAAGCAGGACCCCCAGAACCCTGAAACCCTTTAACCCTTATACAGGGATTTGGAGTTACACAGGGCCCTGGAGATCACTACCTGTGGAGGGCTGCAGTCCAAGAGTAGTCATCAGGCAGTGTCAAACCAGGAATTGCAGAACAGGGACAGAATCGGTAGGCAAGGACGTAATCAGAAAACGTAGAAGAGGTCAAATCCAGATCGGGCAGCGAGGTACATAAACAGCAGGCAGGAGGGTAGTCAGGAAACAAGCAGAAGTCAGAACACCAGAATCACAAAACAGAACAGGAGCCAGAATATCAGAACTATCTCTGGCAGTGGTCTGCAGACAGGAGGGGAATAAGAAGGGTGTGGTGTCTTCCCATTGGCTGTAACTGAATGATGTAACTTCAGCTGGAAGACACACGCCACCTATAGTCAGCCAGTGTTACTGCAGATCCCAAGGAAACCCAGCCCAGTGGATGAGCAGAGCCTGCACCCACCGGCGCCACTGGCATAGACTCCTCTCCCATCACCAGCATTATCCACAGCAGGAACACGGCGTCGCCTGGTGATCGGAGTAGAAGTCGCTGGAGCGGACTCCGGTGGTGACGTAACAGTCAGATTGTTATTGAAAGCACATTATTCCTTGTATAAGGGATAAGCTGCTGACAATATGCATACGGATTGGTTGATGTTAGGCTCCTTTCACACAGCAGTTTTTTGCCATCAGATACAATCCGTCTTATTTTGAAAAAAACGGATCCAGCGACTGATGCCACTGGATCCGTTTTTTTCTCATTGACTTGTATTTGCGACTGATTGCGACGGATGGCCTCACGTTTCATCCGTTCTTCGACAGATACATTGAAAAATGTTTGTCCGTAGGATGGAGACGACGTCCACAGTAACGTTTTTGTGTAAGTCAAGAAAACAGACAGCGATCGATCCGTCGCCGTCCATCGTTTGGTAGAATGGAAGCCTATGGGCGCAGGATCTGTCATCATCTGTCAAATCACAGAATCCAGCAACAGATTCTGTTTTTTTTTTAACTGAGCATGTTCCAAGTATTATTTAGCCCCCAGCTAGTCGGATCTGTCGAAAAACGGATCCGTCGAATCACTTTTGCCACAATATGCGACGGATCCGTCGATTCTTCAAGAAAACTGCTTGTGACTGATGGCAAAAAACTGATGTGTGAAGGGGCCTTATGCACAATGGTCCTGTCTCCATAGTTTATATCACCCCTATGTGTCCATGGACAATAAAGAAGCTCTGATAGACTTTTATACTGCCAATCCACGCTTGTTTATGGGGAGAAATCTACATGTCTGAATGCACTTCTTACTCTAATGCACTTTGAAGAGAATGTGCGAATTTATCTTTGTTCAATGAATGTTTTCTTTTCAGCATTCAATGCATATACAAATGATACAGAATCAATAAATATTGTCCTTTTTTAATTAAAAGGCAGAATAATTTGTGTTTTCGTCCATACAATTAAACAAGAAGTAAATCTTGCAGTCCACGTTGGGATCTTCAGGCAGTAATTTACTGTGGCCATTGATCCAGTGGGTAAGGCCGTCCGATAAGGTGGCTGCAATGTCAAATATTTTATTGATATTCATTGTTGAAATATTATTATGCCCTGAAGAAGGGGAAAATAAAGTGGAATATTGGTTAGGTCTGAAATATTTTTACAGCATTATATCAATGGCAGCGTTTTCCTTTTACGGCCTCGTTTATAAGTAATATGCGGAATGATATGATTACTCATCACTTTAATCCAATATGTCACGGAAAAACTCAGTATATACTTTAGTGACAACTGTGTTTCTTTGGCACAAAGTCTCTGTTTAATAATTTTTGTTGGTTCCATCTGTCAGATACAGTGCGAATTTCTATCTCATTATCTGCAATTCATCTGCCACTTACAATAAATTATTGCAATGTGATACATTGATAAAAAGCACCATATGTAAACCAATATGGAAACATCATGATACTTCTATTATTCATGCTGATTAGTCCTTGCTTCTGTTTGAATTCTGGTGTTTGTAGATGGTGGATATAAAAACAAAGAAATAAATAATAATACAGTATGTCACAAAAGTGAGTACACCCCTCACATTTTTGTAACTATTTTATTATACCTTTTCATGAGACAACACTGAAGATATGTCAATTTGATACAATGTAAAGTACAGTACATAGCCATTAATGTCTATACCGCTGGCGACAAAAGTGAGTACACCCCTATGTGAAAGTGGCTAAATTGTGCCCAATTAGCCATTTTCACTCACCGGTGTCATGTGACTCATTAGTGTTACAAGGTCTCAGTTGTGAATGGGGAAAAGGTATGGTAAATTTGGTGTTATCGCTGACATACTCTCTCATACTGGTCACTGAAAGCTCAACATGGCACCTCATGACAAACAATTCTTTGAGGATCTGAAAAAAAAGAATTGATACTTTACACAAAGATGGCCTAGCCCTAGGCCATAAGATTGCCCACAACCTCAAACTCATCTACAGCACAATGGCCAAAACCATACAGTGGTTTAAAAAGACAGGTTCCACCCAGAACAGGTCTCGCCATGGTCAACCAAAGAATTTGCGTGCATGTGCTCAGAGTCATACCCAGAGGTTGTCTTTTAAAAATAGACATATGTGTGCTGCTAACATTGCTGCAGAGGTTAAAGGGGTGGAGGTTAAGCTTGTTAGTGCTCAGATCATAAGCCATACACTGAATAAAATTTGACTGCATGGCTGTCATCCCAAGGAAGCCTCGTCTTAAGATGATGCACAAGAAAGCCTAAAAACAGCTTCCTGAAGACAAGCAGAGTAAGAATATGGATTACTGGAACCATGTATGACCTGTGGTCTAGACCAATTTAAATTTATTTAGCTCAGATGGTGTCAAGATATTGTGTTTTGGCAACCAGGTCAGAAGTACAAAGACAAGTGTGTTTTGCCTACAGTCAAGCATGGTGGTGAGAGTGTCATGGTTTGTGGCTGCATGAGTGCTGAGGGAACAATGAAAGCCAACATGTACTGTGATTGATTGCTCTCAGTGAGAGAAACAAAAGTATTACATGTACTGTGACATACTGAAGCAGAGCATGATCACCTCCCTTTGAAAACAGGGTCGCAAGGCAGTAATCCAACATGATAATGATCCCAAACACATCTCCAAAGTGACCACTGCCTTGCTAAAGAACCTGAGGGTAAAGGTGCTGGACTGGACAAGCATGCCTCCAGACCTAAACCCTATTGAGCATCTGTGGGGCTTCCTCAAAAGTAAGGTGGAGGAGTGCAAGGTCTCTAACATCCACCAGCTCCTTGATGGCATCATGGAAGGGTGGCTGAGGATCCAGCGGCTCATGTGAAGCTCTAGTGAACTCCATGCCCAAGAGAGTTAAGACGGTGCTTGAAAATAATGGTGGCCACACAAAATATTAAAACTTTGGGCACAGTTTGGTCATTTTCAAGCTGTACACTTCAGTATTTTCCTATGAAAAGATATAATAAAATATTTACAATAATGTGAGGAGTGTATTTACTTTAGTGATATACTCTATGTAACGCTACTTCCCCAGGTATTCGTTCATTCAATGGTTAGTCACACACCAAACTATTTTTATCTTAAGTGTAGAAAATGCAACCAATTTAGTACCACTTTTATATTTCCACAATGTCCATCACTTAAAGATTCTGGTGCAATGCACAAGATGTATCACCATGATCCTATGCAAATTGTCCCTCTAGTGAAGGAGACAAACTCTAGCGCCACCTATTGGAAGTAACAATCCTAAAAGTCAAAAGTGCCTTTTTAAAGAAGCCTTTTCATAAGACTTAGGGTTACTTTGCACACTATGACATCGCAAGCCGATGGTAGCGATGCCGAGCGCGATAGGCCCCGCCCCCGTCGCAGCTGCGATATCTTATGATAGCCGCCGTAGCGAACATTATCGCTACGGCAGCTTCACATGCACTTACCTGCCCTGCGACGTCGCTCTGGCCAGCGAACCGCCTCCTTCCTAAGGGGACGGGTCGTGCGGCGTCACAGCGATGTCACACAGCAGGCGGCCAATAGAAGCAGGGGGCAGAGATGAGCGGGACGTAAACATCCTGCCCACCTCCTTCCTTCCTCATTGCAGCCGGGACGCTGGTAAGGCGATGTTCCTTCCTCCTGCGGCTTCACACACAGCGATGTGTGCTGCTGCAGGAATGAGGAACAACATCGTAACATCGGTCCTTCCGAAATTATGGAAATGACCGACGCTACACCGATCATACGATTTTGACGCTTTTGCGCTCATTAATCGTAGTCAAAACGATTGACACACTCCAATGTCGACACCGACGCCGGATGTGCGTCTCTTTCGATTTGACCCCACCGACATCGCACCTGCGATGTCGTAGTGTGCAAAGTACCCCTTAGGATTTATACCAGATCAGAATCCTAATTTGCAGACACGGTGTTTCGGGGTGATTGCTCCTCGTCAGTGCAAAGTGTGGGTATCTGATCTCGTTTATGAGAAGCTATGTGGGGACAACGGGGAAGACTATTCTCCTTATGGAGACCTGACAAACCAGTCTGGCTGCCAGTGAGGGGTCTTATATAGATGCATTGCTCCTCTGGGAATTATTCAAATTGTCCCTCCAGTGAGGAAGGAGACAAACTTTAGCGCCAACTAGTGGAAGTAGATCTTATGGAGAGATGTTATCATAATATACAACAGTTTATAGACTTTTAACAATCTAATATCCTGGAATCTTGACTGAAATGTATCAACCGCTAACATTTATATGGTTAAAGGCTTTTGTTGTAACATACATCAGTACCAAAAACATATAAGCTCATATACGGAGAGTGTGTTCAGCTACAATGGAGTGGAAGGTTTCTCAAAGGTCAAGTGTGATCATAAGAAACAATCATTTATATTTTATTGACTTTGTGTTTCAGATTTTTATGACTTCTTTTTTTAGCTGTTCATATCATGATATGTTGGAAAGTATTACTGAATCTACTTCTGTCTGGTGAAGAGTTTGTTTCCCGCAGTATGCGAGTTTCACTACAAAATGTTTTATTGCTAATGGCTTTTTGTGAAAGTTCCATTTCAATCTGGTTTGTGAATGATTGATCAAAAATCAAATCGACAAATGTTCTCAAAGGTTTCAACCCTTTTGCAGAAATTACTGGAATGCATTGAGTTGAATTAGATTAGATTCTGGATTGCTTGGAGCACAACGCTCAAATGTAATCTCAATAAGTTCTTTAGCGATAAGTTTACCAGGGAAAAATGTTGTTAATTGTTAGGGTTTATATACCTTTCTTCGCCTTGTTATTATTGGCATCCTATAAGGGTGTCGGCATTGAAATATTCACACCTTTGCTACTCTGAAAGTGCATAGATATGAGTCGGAAACTATAGAATTCCTTGATTAACCGTAGAAAATATTTTTTTTTCAACCCGGCACTCGCCATCTGCTCTGCAATTAGGGTTGTTATTTAACGATGTTTGCTTTAGATGAATATTCAGTAATAATATTTACTTGTACACTGATGCACACTTCATTATAGTGTTATAAGAGATACAGTATATAATACCACATACAGCCTAATTGTTTATTGGATTTGTGCCGGTTTTGCTAAGGTTTTAGTATTTTGCAGCTTTTTTTTCTCTTTGCTCTATATTCATCTGTCCATTTACGCCTTTTTCAAACTAATTTTTTTGTGCGTTCCTCGTTATTTTTTTTTTTATTATTATTTCATTATTTTTTTTTTCTGTCACTGTAGATGGTGTTTACGGTTTTCAGATGTTTTTGTGTGATTCATCCTTTGCAACTTTTCGCTAATTGATTTTATGTGCTCCTAAAACTTTGGTGCAAGTTTTGAGAGGTGACTTTTTATGCTAAAAGAAAAATCGCAAAACAGGTTAAAGGAAAAGAAAATGCATTTTTAATTCTGAGCAACATTCATGAACTACCTTTTGCCATGTTGATGAAGAAACATAATAAACATAAGCGAAAAGACAAACAAAAAAAAAAGACTTAAAAGATCTCAAATGATGAGTTTGGCCTTTAATGCATTGTTTTCATTCATCCTGAACCCTCTAAAATAAGGGTTCATTCATACTGGCGGTGATTCTTTCATGCAAGAGAATTGGATGCTGCAGGCAAATGACACTAGGCACAAACTTCATTTACTGTGCTTCAATTCTCTTAGGGGTACTTTGCACGTTGCGACATCGCTAGCATCGGCTAGCGATGCCGAGCGCGATAGTACCCACCCCCGTCGCACATGCGATATCTTGTGATAGCTGCCATAGCGAACATTATCACTACGGCAGCTTCACACGCATTTATCTGCCCTGCGACGTCGCTCTGGCCGGCGACCCGCCTACTTCCTAAGGGAGCGGGTCATGCGGTGTCACAGCGACGTCACTTCAGGCGGCCAATAGAAGTGGAGGGACGGAGATGAGTGGGACGTAAACATCCCGCCCACCTCCTTCCTTCCGCATAGCCGGTGGAGGCAGGTAAGGAGATGTTCCTCGCTCCTGCGGCTTCACACACAGCGATGTGTGCTGCCACAGGAACGAGAAACAACATCGTATCTCCTATTTGTGCGACATTATGAAAATGACCGACGCTACACAGATCACCGATTTTCGATGCTTTTGCGATCGTTTATCGGCGCATCTAGGCTTTACACGTTGTGACATCGTTACCGGCGCTGGATGTGCGTCACTTTTGATTTGACCCCGACGATATCGCAGTAGCAATGTTGCAGCGTGCAAAGTACCCCTTACATGCGAGAATCAAATCATAGGTGAGTAAAAGATGAAGATCTTGACTTTTATATCCTCTTTATTGTCTGTGTCAGCATATATCGGACTGCACTCGGATGTCATCTGAGTGCAGTATGATATTTTTCAGGTACCCATTGACTTGAATGGGTAAGCGTCGATCGATATACTCTGGCAATTGCAGCCTGCAGCTATTTCATTCTCATTGCCGATTCAGCATGAAAAAAAAACGGTGGTGGTCACAACCCCATAGTATAATATTGTTCTGAGTACTGGCCGATAAAACATTGTATACGCCAATGTGTGTGAGCCCTAATAGCAAGTTTAAGATAATCTGAAAGTGTAATAGATTTCTTCCACAATGGACAGTAGTCAGCCCCATGTTTTTTCTTTACCTAGTCATTTCCATTCCATATATACATAGGACATTAACATCAGTGGATGCTTTGCTGTAGTTTTCAGTTTCACTGTTTAGATACTGGGCAGTTGTAATGACTCATGAGTAAAGATGGGCAAATTCGCAGATGTTCAGGTTGACCCCGAACTTGAGCATGGACACCAAATACCATATGAGTCTATGAGGACCCGAACTTAAGTGCTATAAAATGGCAAAGGGGCTGCAAAAGGAAGCAAAATGGGGATTAAAGCAGGACAATTATACTTTGCGAGTTTCCGCGCTGTTGTCACATTGTTTCTGTGTCCGCTAATTAAATCTTATGAATATTCACTGCTTCCCTGGCATCTGTGATTGGTTGCCCTCACACTAGCTGTCTGGGTCTCGGAAGTGGAGTGTATAATTAAATAAATAACTGGAAGAAAATGACGTAGGGTCCCCCGTATTTTGATACCCAGCACAGATAAAGCAGACAGCTACAGCTAGAGGCTACAGCCCTGAGCTGAGTGCTTTATCTTAGCCGTACATAAAAATACAAGGGACCCCACACAGCTTTATTCTAATTATTTAAATAATTAAAATAAAAAAAAACAGTCCCCCTTAATTTTGATACCAGGCCAAAATAAATCAAATAGCTGGGGGCTGGTATTCTCAGGGTGAGGAGAACCATAGTCATTGGACCCTCCCCAGCCTAAAATTAGGAGCCTGCAGCCAACCTAAAATTGCCGCATCCATTAGATGCACCAATCCTAGTGCCTACTCGGCTCATCCTCATTGCCCTGGAGTGGTCGCAATTGGGGGTAATATGAGGGGTTAATGAAAGCTGTTATTTGTCAAAAAAACCACAGCTGCCATGAAGCCCTGGATTAGTCATAGGAGGCAGGGTCACATCTCAGGCTTGGGGGTGTCGCAGCAGGTGCCATTCATTTGCGGGCGGGCAGGCTGCGGGGTTGTCATGGCGGCGGGCGCCATAGATTTGATGGTGGGCTGCGGGGGTGTAACTGCAGTGGACCGACTCAGGCGGCGATGGACTTCAAGAAAATGGCCACAGATGCAGCACGTGTGCAGATTGACGAGATGGACTTCAAGAAAATGGCCGCGGAGTCCCATCTGCACAAGTGCCGCCTCCGCGGCCATTTTCATGAAGTCCGTCTCGTCAACTGCAGGCGATTCAACGGAGCTTGCAGTCAGATCAATGGCAGCCCGTCTTGTCACCCTCCTGAGTCGCTCAACTGCAGTGTCGCCCCTGCAGGCTGCCAGCAGATCAATGGCTCCTGCCGCCGCGACACCCCCAAGCCCACAGTATCGCCGACCCTCCTGAGCTGCAATATTCCCTCCTCTGAACTCGCAGCATGGCTGCGCCTCCTATGACTTTCCTGAGCTGCTCCACCACCGCCGCTCCCCGTTGGTGAGCATTAGGATTAGGACGCACTATAGGATTATAAAACAGACCCTCATTTTAACATTAAAAATTGTTTTTTCCTATTTTGCTCCTCTAAATTTGAGGTGCGTCTTATAATCCGGTGAGTCTTATAAAACAAAAAATATGGTATATATCAATCCACTTCGCTCTTCCTGCTGCTGCTGTATAAAATGGTGCCTGCAGATTGGATGGCATTTTCATGGTGACAGGTTCCCTTTAAAACCTAAAACTGTCAGAAATAACAGAAAGCTGCACATTTAATAGACTGAAATTCAGAGTTTGTTTCCACAGGGTCTGATAATGTTCTTTTTGTGAGATTGTGCTGTAGTAAACCACACAGCTGATCCTCATTTGGCGGCTTTTCAATATCCTTCACTTACCCGTCTCCATTTAGAGATTTACAGTCTTCTTGATAGCAGCGAAGGCAACTGCAAGTTCTCAGGGTGGTTCTATTTCATTATGTGAGTCCATAGTGGAAGATGAAAGAGGTCATAATAGGTTCTAATGGCAGCGGATTCTCAGCTACTTTATAATAGAAAGTTCCTTGCAGATTGCAGTGCTATATAGCAGACAATGGAGCAGAAAGATTACTTGCAGTACAAGTACCCAATTAAATGTACCCAATCTACTTCTTCTCAAATACTACTTTATCTTAATGTGTTTGTGATTCTTAGTGATTTAAATTTGATTCAGGCCGACAAGAATTGGTGTCATGTATCATCCTTGTTTTAGATTCAGTCCTTGGTACGGTTTAACTATTTCAAAAGTAATAATTTTATATATTTTACAATCACAGATGGAAGCAAGACAGCAATACGTTGTTACTAGACCGGTATACAATGTAAGGGAGGTGTAGACCTGAGGCGCGCAGTATGTTACTTATGCCGAATTAATGTTGGAAATGACTTCTTGTATTTGTTTTAAGAATATATATTTATTTTAATTATTTGCACTGTTTAAGAAAGCTAAGATCTGGGGTGCTGTTTGCAGGATTCTTCGGCTAAATGCCCAAAGTGCAAAATCACACCGCATTTTCTGCTGAGCAATAGCTTGCAGAAACGGTAGGTTGGACACCCGACTGTTGCTCCATTCTCTGTGGGGCTGGCGGAAAAAGCAGTGTGCAGCGCATGGAAGAAAATGATAAGGAAATTAATTAGCGGTCAGGCACGCACAATGCTGCTCCATTCTAATGGGTAAAGAAGTTCACTGTTCTGCTGATCGATGGAGGTCAAAGTGGTCAGACCTCCACAACTAATAAGTTATCACTAGAGATGGGCGAGCACTAAAGTGCTTGGGTGCTCATTACTCTGAAAGTGCTCAACTCAAGGAACGAGTGTAATTGAAGTCACTGATTTGGCAGTTCGGCCATAAACAGAGCATTTGCTGGAGAAGGGAGGGGTGGGGTTTTTTTTTGGACACACTACATCCAAAAACATTGTTTTAACCCTCAGGGAGAGCCATTCAGAGACTGCACATGGCTCTCCCTGGGGTGCCTGCTCATATCATGCAATGAAGCAAACCTGTGCTTTAATGGACGAAACATCCGAGTACCCACTATGCTTGGCTGAGACCCCAATGCTCAATCAACTACTGAGCAATGACAAGCACGCTCACCCATCATTAGTTATCACCTATCCTGAGGGTAGATGATGGCTTGTTTTCAATAGTTAACCCTTTTAATGTATTATTGTCCTGTAGTTTCAGAAAACATGGTATGTCTGCATGGCATGATATGTTGTCATTATGTCAGAAATTCTAATCAGTGAGGGTCCAGGTTTCGATACCCCGACAAATTACTGAAATGAAGGCACTGCCTTACTCATCTGAGCACTCTGCCCTCTTCAGCTGTTCAAATCTGCTTGAAGAAATGCGCATCGCATTCTCCTTACTAGTATTCTTTCTGTAATGACAAACGCAGGTAACCTTGCCTTTCTGAGGGTCAGCTGAGCAGAGCAAACTCAACCAAAGGGACACAGGACTCAAGTGAACACTCTAAAACACTTTATTTTACAATTTGTGGCAATCTCTGTGGTTGAATCTAAACCAAAAAAACCTCTGCCTTGTGACTTTCATATGTCAGAAATTTACTGAAACTAGAAATGAACATTACCTGTGTCCATTGTATCGTCTATTGTATCCAAATTGTGATTCACTGGTTCTAATTTCAAAACATCTGAAGACAACTGCTCCATGTCTTCACAAACCGCTACTAAAGCCCCATTTTAATATATGCATCCTACAAACAACATCATGGATCTTGCCTTTCAAGGACTCCATTAGAAGGTTATGGTGGCCAAAGAAAAAAATGAGACTAATGCAGTGAAGACCTGAATTTTCAGACTATAGTTGGTGTTATTCTTGCAAAGATTTTAGTTCATTGTAATCTAGGGTTTAAATTGCGCCTGTAGGTCCCCTATGCCCTCCAACCCAGCAGCAGTCATACCTGTAGGCCAAAATTCCCTCTCTGACAAGCCCTGCATAATGTTATTCACTAATATGAATGCTTAAAATACTACTAATAAACCTCGCTTTCTCCATTCTAATTAGACCTGTGACTAGTCACAGGGGTGTTGTTATCCCAGACTAGTCGGCCCTTTTTTTCCATGTTCCCACGCCCCTGTGGGCTTGATAACATGATTTCTATGAGCTGGCATCTCTGTCAGCTCTTGAAAATCTCACAAATGCGTTCGCCTCATTTCGTCCACGTCAGTGTGCCTTTGAAGCAGGGTGTACGCTTTCCGGCTTTACTGCACATGACCGGAAGTTCAGAAGACATGTACGGGAGCCATCGTCTGAACTTCTGGTTGTCCACCCTGTTTCTGAGGTGCACTGACGATGCCGAAATGAGCTGCACGCATGCGCGAGATTTCCAGGAGCTGACAATGACACTGGCTAATGGAAATCGTGTTATCACTTCTACAATGGCACAATAATGAACATCAATTTTTATGAATGATTAGAGAAAAATACTGCTAATAGACCGAAAGACTAATTTCTCTAAAATCAATTTTTATTTATAAATATTAAAATAATGAAATCAAGCCATATTTTTCATATGCAGCTATATCGGTCAGTGAGCACAAACCTGGTTGTGCAAAGCTAGATATACTTAAAGGGAGTATTAATCTAGGAGGGTGAGGTATAGCCCAAGATGATTTTACTCGTTAAAGGGATGTAGCTGTGATGTATAAATAGGGGCCAGGTCATAAATCCCTAGTCTTTCTCCTTCCTAGCTGCGGAGGTTAATACGCCATACAGGTTTGGGCGCCCCCGCTCAACGTTGGCTATCCCTAGTACACCCTAAAACCTAACTGTGTGCCAAAAATTGACCCAAAGCCCAAAGGGGTATAGATAGTGCTGAAGTCAAAGTGGTTCAATCATACTAGATGCATAGTCAGAACACTAGTAAATGTTAAGTACGATTGCTGGTCATAGAAAAAATCCCCAATCGGAATATTTGCGCACTCGCTCCCTTCTAGCAATTTATGAAAAAATGGGGGGGAGGGAGTACTCTTAGGTCTGCTACCCAGTGCATTCGACCAACAAATTAGTTCATGGACCCGTAATTATTTGAATCCCAGTTGGGTAAACTTATCTTGCTGGAGAATGAACTCCCAGAAGAATCCCGACGCGTGTACAATGGCACGATAACATGGATTTAGGGTTTACTAGTCAATGGAACTAACGCCCCTTTGACTAGTCACAGGCCTAATTAGCATAGGAACAGCGAGGTTTATAAGACATTTTTTAAACATTCATATTAGTGAATAGTATAAGGAAAAATTCTCCAGCGTCCGCTCTTCTAAAATCAATTTTATTCCAAAATTCTTTTAAAAAGATTTACAATCACTGGTGCATGAAGGATAAAAACAAATTCATGACACAATCATCCCTGGGATGCCTGAAATCTGTGTACACACAGACATGTTTCGGACATACGTCCTTCCTCGATGTGTGGACCTGACAAGTTCCCTTTAAATGAAATGTCTAAAGTCAGCCCTTTTATAAATTGAAGCCATCCAGCTATTCAGTGCAGGTTCTGCTTCTCCCATCCATTAGTGATAAGCTTTTAATGCCAATGGAGGCAGCGTCTGGCCATACATTCTTTCCTTTTTGTTGCATGCTCCACCATGTAATACATAGATGAGTTGTCCTCCTTTTGTGGGGTCTGATCTTAACTCGGCAGATTTCTATTCTATATCAGAGTCTCCACTGTAAGTGAAGTCCATTTGCTTTTATTGGGAATTGTGAACATGAACCTACGGTTTCAGCTTTTTCTCCTTTGTTTTATTTTTCTACAGCTACAAAACATTTAAATTGCGGCTATTTCCAGCGCTAATTATGTGTAGCTTTTTCTGCGGAGATAAATGGTTGTAACTAATTTCTATTACACATGGTGTGTTAGATGTTTTGCTTCGTCCTTTCTTCCTTTGTTGTAATCGTTGGAGAGTTCTTGTTCCTCTAATAGCGTATTCTTTAAGCCCAAAATAACTATGTCAGTGTTTTATTGGAACTATTCAAAACAAATAACTCTATTGTTACTGTTTTATCAAATAAGCCTTTAATGAAGTCAAACAATGCAATTCTCCCTTTCATTTACAAGCACTTTGCTTTTATATAATGTCATAATTTTAATTCTGCCCTCACAGTCACCTCAATATCTCATTTTTTTTGTTGTTCTTTTTTCTTTCTTTTTTTTTTTTTATTATACAGCCGTCTGGCATACTGTCTTAAAACAATTGCAGAAGATTCCTCAACCTTTTATTTTGGAGCTGTCCTATCTAATATAACTGTGTTTATTGACAACTGTCCAAAGGGAAATTGAAATTCCAAATGCAGCAGAAATAAGGTTGTTTACTTGACTCCATATATCTTCAACCCTAGTCTGGGAAAATGAATAAATTACTGGACAGAACGTAATGGTTGCTATACTGCGAGCTTACTTGAGGATTTCTATTCCATCTTAAATAGTTAGGCACGTCCATCCCGGCAGACAAAGGTCAAATGAAAGACGTTGTTTGCTGCAGGCTGCTTTCTACGTAACGGATTTTAAAAAGGAGCCCTAGATTCACAAATCATCCCTCCACATTATATCCGGGCAAGTTAGCAAGTCCAGCATTTATTAATCTAATTTATTTATCAAGCATAAACGTCTTTCACCATCCAGTAAAATGGGAATTGTGATTACACATGCCGCATTACAACAAGGCTCTTCTTAAATCCTCATTTAAAAATAATTCATTAATTTCATCTTCGCTGACCGACAGCCTGCTTCATTAGTTTGCACTGCCTGACACAAAATTCCCCCTTCCGCCTGTAGCTAATAAAGTATATGAAATAAATCAGTCGCCGTAGAAGAAGATTATCATGGTTTATATTCTGTACTTCAAGTCTTATTAGTTAATATGCTTCAGCCAATACCAAATTTATTTTATCTTATGCTATTTTTTCATTGCCTGTAGCAGGGTATTGTTGCACTGGTTTATTACAGGGTTTTTTTCCTTGCTTTAGACTGCCTCCTTTCATTTCTTTATCATTAAACGCCTCCTTTTATCAGCTTGGTTGGTACATAGGGAATAACACTGTCATCCATTACAAAAAAGAAGGTGGCTAATAATTTCAGTAGTTCTAGATCTATTACTGTGTTTCCCTGAAAATAAGATGGTGTTTTGTATTATGTTTAGCTCCAAAAGATGCGTAACGGTTTATTATCAGGAGATGTCTTATATTTTGTATGGGTCGCAGTAATTGGATTGCCCATTAATAAAAATTGAATATTCTCTTCTTGCCTTTCCCATAAGCTCACCAACCCCTCTGCCAGCATCAGTTATAGGAACTTAAATTAATGAAAATTGAAATATCCCCCCTTCCCCCCACCCCTCTGCCTACATCAGTGATTGGAACTTCTGTTAATGAATAAATGAATATTCACCCCCTTCCCTGCCCACCCCTCTGCAGGCATCAGTGATTGGAACTTCTGTTAATGAATAAATGAATATTCACCCCCCTTCCCTGCCCACCCCTCTGCCTGCATCAGTGATTGGAACTTCTGTTAATGAATAAATGAATATTCACCCCCCTTCCCCGCCCACCCCTCTGCGGGCATCAGTGATTGGAACTTCTGTTAATGAATAAATGAATATTCACCCCCCTTCCCTGCCCACCCCTCTGCCTGCGTCAGTGATTGGAACTTCTTTTATTGAATAAATGAATATTCACCCCCTTCCCTGTTCACCTTTTGCTGGTGTCAGTGATTGGAACCAGTGTTAATGAAAAAGTGAATATTCACCCCATGTCCCTGGCCACCCCTCTGCCTGCATCAGTGATTGGAACTTCTGTTAATGAATAAATCAATATTCACCCCCTTCACCATTAACCCTCTGTTGGCATCAGTGATTGGAACTTGTGTTAATGAAAAAATGTATTTTCACCCCCTTCCCTCGCACACCCAGTGTTAGTGATTCACTCGGACTGTTGTATTACTGCCCGAGGATTGCTGCACAATGCTGGCACTTGCCTGCGGTCTCCTGACCCAAGTGTGTCAGCGTTTATTTTTATGCAGCTGTCATGCTCAGGTGAAGAGAGCCACCGGCCAGTGTGAGCATTGTGCTGCAATCCTCGGGCAGTATTTTGAAAGCCTGGGTGAATCACGACACAGGAAGGGGGTGAATATTCATTTTTTTCATTAACACAAATTCCAATCACTGACACTGGTGGAGCAGTGGGTGGGATTATGGGCAGGAAGAGGGCTGAATATTCATTCCATTACCTAGTCGGCATGTGACTCTAAACGTCCGGGGCTTACAGCAACGTACACAAATAAAACTTACATATCCTGAAAGGGCTGCCCAAGCCCTATTTCAGGATGCTATTAGTATGATGATCTACAACTAGGGCTTATTTTTGGGGTAGAGCTTATATTTTAAGCATACTCCAAAAATGCCAAAAAATCCTGCTAGAGCTTATTTTTGGGGTAGGTTTTATTTTCAGGAAAACACGGTGCCATTTATTCCATGACGCTTAACATATGAAAAGGGGAATACGTAACAAACAAATGCAATAATCATGAACAATACAAGGCACAGACTGGTATAGGAGGAGAGAGGACCCTGCCCACGAGGGATCACAGTCTACAAGGGATGGGTAAGGAATCTAACATTTTACATGGGTACTAATAGCAAGGAAAGGTAACAGTGATTCCTGGGCAGCACGGTGGCTCAGTGGTTAGCACTGTTGCTTTGCAGCATTGGGGTCCTGGGTTCAAGTCCTACCTAACGGCAACATCGGCAAGGAGTTTGCATGTTCTCCCCGTATTTGTGTGGCTTTCCTCCGGGCATCTCTGTAAAACGCTGAGGAATTTGTTGGCACTTTATAAGGAAGGCATAATAATAATAATAATAATAATTTAATTCCCCTATTAATTTTTTGGGTTGCCACGACAGCTGCAATCTGATGTTAACCTCAATAGAGTAGGTTGTTTATTCTTCATATCCTACAAGATTAAGACAAGGTACTCGTTCCAGAGGAGAAGCCCACGTAAAGCACCAATGTGGTGTTTTGTTTTTAATGTCCCCCTAGATTGGTGCTTGCTTTAAATGTAAATCCCTTGTCCCCTTTCTTACAGTCACCTTCTGGCATCTACATCTTTTTCCAGCTTCGCTCCTGTCAGTCTATTGTGATTTGTGACCTGCCGGCAGCTCCATTGTTTAATGGAGCGTGCTGGTGGTTACAAATCAAAGCAACTCTATGAGAGCCTAGTTAGTTCTGTTTCTCTTACAGATGCACTGAGCCCTTGTAATGTAATTTCTGACTCCTGGCCAGTCAGACGTTTTGTGCATAAGGAGGCACCGCGGGACTGGAGCAGCTGTGCAAAGGGTGAAAACATTGCAGTATAATTCTAGGGGCAGGGGACTTACTTTTAATGCACTACTCCAGAGCTGAGCAGCAGCACTCAATGTCCGGCAGCAGCTGCAAAAGCAAACAAGATTTTAGGGTGTATAAAAGAGAGATTAGATCCCGTGATCCCAACGTATTGTTACCCCTCTATAAATCACTTGTAAGGCCACATCTGGAATATGGGATCCAGTTTTGGGCTCCACATTTTAAAAAGGACATTCAGAAGTTAGAGTCAGTTCAAAGGCGGGCAACTAGACTATTACAAGGAATGGAGGCCTCCCATATGATGACAGGTTGAAAAAGTTAGATATGTTTAGCTTAGAAAAAAGACGTCTCAGAGGAGATCTCATTTATATGTATAAATATATGTGTGGTCAATACAAAGGACTGGCACATGACTTATTTCTTCCAAAGACAATACTAAGGACCACGGGGCACTCACTGCGAGTGGAAGAAAAGCGATTCCAACAGCTAAATAGGAAAGGGTTCTTTACAGTTAGAGCAGTCAGACTGTGGAATACACTACCACAAGAGGTAGTAATGGCAGATACTGTAACAGCTTTTACAAAAGGGCTGGATGATTTCCTCAGTACACACAACATTGTTGGTTATAAATGACTTAATGACAAAATGTAGAACTGGTGGAGGAAGCTTGAACTACATGGACCTAGGGTTTTTTTCAACCTATGTAACTACTAAGGGGTGAAGAAAACAAAAATGCTAGAGTGGTGCTATAAACTTCTGCAATTTGTACATACTTTTCAGAACCGCACACCAGTAAACACAAAGTATGCGTCAGTCATTTTTTAATTCTTTCTTTTACTTCACATCTTCACTAGATTCACTCTAGATCACTAAACCCTCTCCATTTGTAGCAAGAAAATTAATTAATTTAATTACCTTGGCATATCTTTAGAAGGCATCATCCCATCTATTCCCAGAACAAATGTCCTGTTGTAACATCTCTTAAATGTTGTGCTCTTGTCTCAGTAATTAATTTGCAAATCAGCCTGATGAAGGGACCTTTGTGTGCTGAAAGCTTGTAAATATAATTAATCTGGTTAGCCAATAAAGGTATCACTCCTACAACACTTTTGTCTTTTTTTGGGCATGAAGGAGTTTCCCTTCCCAGTATCCTTCCTTTATGTTATGCTTGAGATTTAGGGATTTTCCTCCATATATTCCATAAATATTTTGAGTTTCTTCCTTTTTCCTCCATCTTCCCTG
The DNA here is from genome assembly GCF_048569485.1 of Anomaloglossus baeobatrachus. Taxonomy (NCBI): domain Eukaryota; kingdom Metazoa; phylum Chordata; class Amphibia; order Anura; family Aromobatidae; genus Anomaloglossus; species Anomaloglossus baeobatrachus. The sequence goes on along the minus strand of NC_134359.1, from coordinate 101,160,478 downwards.
TATAAATGTGTTTACAAATGCTCAGCCCCACTGGCGGACACAGACAGAAAAGGGCCCCCGTTGAAGAACAATATATGGGCCCTTCTCAGTCCAGTAACCCATCAAAGCACATTTAATTCCACCTGTTTTGGAAGTGGAAATGGCCCCCCAACCTATTGTGCCCCTCTTGCACCAATGATATGTCTCCCACTGCTCAGCCTTGTGTCTCACCCTTTGCCTGTGTGATCTTCATTTATGTTTATCGTTGATTGGTGTTACACTGTATAGTTAAGGTCACTCAGAGTCATCTGACTTTATCTAAAGGCCCCGTCACACACAGAGATAAATCTTTGGCAGATCTGTGGTTGCAGTGAAATCATGGACATATTGTTCCATTTGTACACAGCCACAAACCTGGCACTGATTGTCCACAATTTCACTGCAACCACAGATCTGCCGCAGATTTGTCTGTGTGTGTGACAGGGCCTTTAGGGTGCCAACCTCCTTGGTCAGGCAGGGACAATTCGTTGTCAGATGTAGGACTTCCTTTTGTTAGACTAGGAACCTGTTGATTACAGATATCACATATCTCTTGGTTTGTTCACCCCCGAGTGAGTGGTAGGACTCAGTTATAACAGCAAGATCCCATGGTTGTTAATATGTCAGTTCTGACAGCCTTCTAAATGACAAGTGCCCTGCATCTTGCCAAGCAAGCCTTGTCTGGTTTTCGAGGCTTGTCCTTCCTGACTATTGTTATGGTGTGTAAGGCTAAGGGGTACTTTGCACGTTGCGACATCGCTACTGCGATATCGTGGGAGTCAAATTAAAAGTGACGCACATCCGGCGCCGGTAACAACATTGCAACGTGTAAAGCCTAGAAGCACCGATAAACGGTCGCAAAAGCGTTGAAAATCGGTGATCTGTGTAGTGTCGGTCATTTCCATAATTTCGCTGCAGCGACAGGTACGATGTTGTTCCTCGTTCCTGCGGCAGCACACATCACTGTGTATGAAGCCGCAGGAGCGAGGAACATCTCCTTACCTGCGTCCCGCCTGCAGTAAGGAAGGAGGTGGGCAGGATGTTTACGTCCCGCTCATCTCCGCCCCTCCGCTTCTATTGGCTCCCTGCCGTGTGACATCGCTGTGCCTCCGCACAACCCGCCCCCCAGAGCGACGTCGCAGGGCAGGTATGTGCGTGTGAAGCTGCCATAGCGATAATGTTCGCTACGGCAGCTATCACAAGAGATCGCATCTGCGACAGGGGCGGGTACTATCGCGCTCGGCATCGCTATCATCGGCTAGCGATGTCGCAGCGTGCAAAGTACCCCTAAGTTCCCGTGTCCAGTAATCATCCGTTAGGACAGATCCATCAGCAATCTATCGGCAAAAAAGTTGTGCAACAGGGGAGTCTATGGAAAACAGATCCCTTAACTGATTGCTATGTGGCTATCCATTTTTCTTTCATTTGTAAAGGATCCGTTTTCTGCTTAATGGATCAGTTTCAAATGGAAAGTAAAAGCAATCCATAAACAGATCTGTTCTCCATTGACTTCCATGTTTATAAAACAGATGCTGCAAAAATAAATATTTTGTAAAATAAAAGTGTAAACAAGTTATATTTGCTCAAATTTTTGCCAACAGATTGCTGCTGGATCCATTCTAACGGCTAATTACTGGACATGTGAACTCAGCCTTATATTGTGTTTGGTGTTGATTCTGATCCTGTCCTTGCTGCTGCCATGTTGCTTGGATTGTATATCTGAAATCCTTCTTTTGACTCAAACCTATAGCTCTGTTCCTGATTATGCTCCCGTCTCATCTCTAACTTTTCACATTCTGTCTGATCTCTTGGTGTCACAGGTATGTCACAGGTAACAGACAATCATGTTTTGTTCGGGCCACATTTCGGGTCAGTCTACGCAAAATGCTTCCTGACTTTCCATGGTTCCTGCTGCCAGTATTCATTAGTATAGGTAACCTTCCTGCTGGATTCATCTCTCCACCTTTTGGACCCAACAGGAGCTCACCTTCCACCCAGCTGCTCACCTTCAGCATTCTCTTGGTGTTTAAACACCCCTTCCTTTCTTGGACTGGTGCTGGTGATATTCTTCGATTCATTCAAGCCCTGGGTGCAAGCAGGTGGCTTGTACTCCTCTGTGGTTTAGTTGCTGAAAACTGCTGAACTTCTACCGGTGTCATCTGTGGATAAGTAGATCATGCATTTTCACTCATGTGTCCTTCTTGTTGTCTTCCTTTAGCATTTAGTGGGGTTGACAAACAGCTCATCCCATCTATTCCCTATTTAGGGCCCAACATTAGGGATACCTAGGGTCAGGTTTCTGGCTCTGTGAATTGGTGTGGAACCTATATAGGGTGAAGAACCAGCAGTAGGTTTGTTCAGGAGTCACCATCTTCCCCTTCTCTAGACACAGGGTTTCCTTTCCCTTTCCCTTCACTGCTCGCTTGGTACTTCCCCGTACCTAGCGTGACACTTGGTCATCACCCTCCAGTTTGTTCCTGACCAAGCCTCTGCTCCATACCTGGTCATCCAGTTCAGACCATTAAGTTGCAGTATGATGCTAACGCAATGAATTAGTTACCTGTAAACCTCAAATCAGCTGAGTATATTTTATTTTACCTGCTTCAAAACAAAGATAAAGATTGAAAATAAGAATGGTGGAATTTAAACATAAAACCAAAAGTGAATTTTAATAATTGTGGTCAGGAAATTGTCCAGTGGACATAATTAAAAATGTAATTTTCCATTTCAGTTAATCCTCTCTCGCCCATAGAGATATATGTATAGTATATCTGCGTCTTTGCTGCCAGGATGGTAAGAAAATAATTCCTATATAAGGAATTGTGGCCAACACATGCTGCTGCTTGAGATGGGACACCGAGCTCGCTGTGGGAGTGTGACATAAAATTGATGTACTACTGTATAGCAATCGACAGATAAATTGAATTTGGAATGAGAATTATGCACATGTATAAAGAATAAACCAGTGAAAAACAGTTGAATAAGCTGATTTAGGAATATGTTTGCATGGTCTTAGTTTTCAACATCGTTCGAGACAATATAAAAGATGTGTGTGTATGTTTACATGGAGAAATACCGTCTTTAGGTAATGTATACTGAAAAATATATGCCAAATTACCCACTGATCAGCCATAACATTAAAAAGTGAAGTGAATTACATTGATTAATTAATAATAGGCAGATAGAAAACTGTTAAGTTCTTGTAGCTGTTGTGTTGAAAGGAGGAAATATGGACAAGTGTATTCTGCACAAATTTGAGGAGGGCCAAATTGTGGTAGGAAGCCGACTGTGTCAGATCATCTCCAAAACAGTATGGGGGTTCAAAACGAGCAAAGGGTCCTGAGTGCCTTATGTTTGGTGATGACTCGTATATGGGGTTCAGCGTCCGCGGTCATGTTCGGGTTCTAGTCTGGTCTTGAACCTGCGGGTTCCACTATCACTACTCAAAAGCCATTGAATTTGTATTGTTCAGAGTCAAGTTAAACACTTCTGTGCCTGGATAAATTTCTCGATTTTGATATATTTGTCATTTTTAAATGACTACATCTGTACTGTAGTACAATTTTATATAAAAAAAATGATGCTGAAATATGGGAGCACATATTACATCACAGCTATGCTTGGGTCACATTGTGTTTTACCCTCACATCAGTGGCTTCATTGGGGGCTTACGTCTCAAGGCCTGGAGAAATGATTCATAAATGGACAATAGCAATGTCATTGACTATAATGATGCAGACGCAGTCACTGTGCGCTCCGTCGGACATAATTTTCCGCTGCATATGCCTATTTGAGCCAGGCTCCCAGATGTGGGCAACTGCATTTTGGTGGACTTCTGTGGTTGTAGGCTTCTGCAAATCCTGTCTGGAAGAGATTATATGAATAGACAGAATAATTTGCACAAGCGTACATCCACAAAAGATCTGTGGTTAGTTCTCCAAGATATTTGGAATAACCTCTATGCCAAATTTCTTAAAAAAACTGTGTACAAGTCAACATAGAACATGTGACTCTGAAGTGTCTTTGGGAAATCTCATGAAGCCTTCTTAAAGGTAATTTGTCAGGAGGTTTTTGCTATATAAGCTGATGACAGCATGCTGCAGGGGTTAATAGCAAAAATCAAATGTACTTCTCTTATCAGGCTTCTTGCTGTTTACTTAAACTAAAGGCTTAATCATTTGGTGAATATCATTGCTGTGACTAGCTGCCATGTTGTCCGAAACTCCCCTCCTGTGATTGCACCTCACTGTTAATGTATAATCTCTATTGAGAGCCTGGTGTGGGTGAGACAACTCTATCACCTCTGCTACATGACTAAATCCTCAGATTATATCAGAACAGCTGTAGCCAGTAATCTAAGTGATACATCTTTAGATTCAGAATCTCCTTGTCTACATCATGCTGCTCTCAGATGAGGTAGTAAAATCCTGCTGACAGATTCCCTTTAAGTCAGGATTTCAGTATCCACAGCACACCTGTAAATGGGCACCAGTCATGGATATGGAGGCAGCAGCCAGCAAAACGGAGACCAATTAGGTAAAGGGACAATACATTAACAAAGAATAGCTAAATTTAATATGAAAAGTGGAGGTTTCGTTTAAAAACATCTGATTAACTTTTTGTCCACCAAGTCTAACCAACAATTTCTTCTTCCGTTTAACCTTTATATGGCCTTTTAGTGTCCATATCTCTACCACTGCCTTATAGCTAGAAATCCATTGCTGTGACCTGTGGAAATGAGCAGTCATTATTGTATTTAATAGCTTCATATTTCATTTGTTGCATCCTTTGTATTTGAACTGTGGGTAATGAGTACAGTTCTTTTCCCACCTTTGCAATTATGCAGTTACCGAGCCATAAATAATGACTTAGAAATACCATTTTGGTTCATCAGTCTACTTTTTCTTGATGGGTTGAAAGAGTAAGAAAAAGAGCTGAATCAAGTTGAGTGGGATTTGTATCAATCCACTTGTGACCACGATAAATATTCTGTATAGGTTCTCTAGAGTAAGTCCAAAAATACATATTTGTATTCTTGTCCAGTGACATTCTTCTATATTGATCAGTTATTAACCTGCGAAGGTAAAATTGCATTTCTTCCATCTTCTATAATGCAAATTGCAATTGATGTGTGGCTGATGAAGGTCAGTGAGTAACACTAGTGATTTGCATGATATGCAGGTTTTGCAGCATTTGACTTTTTGAGCACCCATTCATGACTTTTCGACCACTGATGTATGACAACGCTCTTTAAGCGTTGTCTGATGACAGCTAGGCATCTGCTCATTACTGCATCTCTACTATAAATGTTAAATAATTCATGAACCAAGTATTGAGCCATACCATGGAAAATTATATTACTATTGACACACATTCATTGAACTTCAATGTTGGGAAATGTATTTCCTAAGTTAACTATGACTTGTTCACATAGATCGATTGAGTTCTGATTGTTTCCACTTACTTTGGTTAACAGAATCCCCATCACAAGTATCTCATGTTATACGTTTGCAGAGAAAGCTAGATTTTGTACTTCATATAGACTACATGCCGCATCGTATAATTCAGTTGGTTTTACCCATCATGAGATGTTTCTTGTGTAACACCATGGTAGTAAGACATCTTTTTATAGGCCATCAGTTGACCCAGCTGATAATATTTTTCACTAAGGGGTACTTTGCACGCTGCGACATCGCTACTGCGATATCGTCGGGGTAAAATCGAAAGTACCGCACATCCGGCGCCGGTAACGACGTTTCTACGTGTAAAGCCTAGATGCGCCGATAAACGATCACAAAAGCGTCGAAAATCGGTGATCTGTGTAGTGTCGGTCATTTTCATAATGTCGCACCAATAGGAGATACGATATTGTTCCTCGTTCCTGCGGCAGCACACATTGCTGTGTATGAAGCCGCAGGAGCGAGGAACATCTCCTTACCTGCCTCCACCGGCTATGCGGAAGGAAGGAGGTGGGCGGGATGTTTACGTCCCGCTCATCTCCACCCCTCCGCTTCTATTGGCCGCCTGCCGTGTGACGTCGCTGTGCCGCCGCACGACCCGCCCCCTTAGCAAGGAGGCGGGTCACCGGCCAGAGCGACGTCGCAGGGCAGGTAAGTGCGTGTGAAGCTGCCATAGCGATAATGTTCGCTACGGCAGCTATCACAAGATATCGCATGTGCGATGGGGGCGGGTACTATCGCGCTCGGCATTGCTAGCCAAAGCTAGCGATGTCGCAGCGTGCAAAGTACCCTTAAGTGTCAGGATTGCTTTCCAGTTACTGATAGATTTTAGCTGGTGTCATTACTTTCCATGGCTTTTTGCACCTCTCTTTCTGCATGTGTTCAATGCGTCATTTTATATTATTACGCACGCATCACTAAATGTATGGACGTCTATGGTTTGATTTCTTTGCCTGTTTGGATTGGATGGGTTGCTACTGACATCTGGTAAGAAATTTATGTCAAAAGCACCTTTATAAATATCTTTACCTAGAAAATTGGAGACGTGTTTATAGCTATATATATCTTATATAGTATGCATTCTCACCAATTTTGCCTTTTGCGTGCTCTATCTATAATTTCCACTATTTCCACTGATATTGGTGGATCTCCTGATGAAGAATGGAGACATTTTGAAACGCGTTGAATAAACCACCTTGATTCAGTTTTCCAGGATTTATTTACTATCTTCAGCAGCACACAGTAAGGCTATGTGCGCATACTGCGTCTTTTTGACGCTGCGTTTTTGTGCGTTTTTGGCCGCTAAAAACGCACCTGCGTCGAAAAAACGCGGCAAAAACCGCACGCGTTTTGCCGCGATTTGGTGCGTTTTTTTGCTGCATTTTGCTGCGTTTTTGCTCACTGCGTCTTTATGCGTTTTTTATCAGTGAACAAAAAAAAAGGTCTGATGTAATTTCCTTCTTCAATGTGTTCTTCATTCTCCACTAGTGTATGCAGAAGAGCAGACAGCTGCAGAACTACAAGGCTCAGCATACTCCATCCAATAGTGTATGCAGGAGAGCAGACAGCAGCTGCAGAACTACAAGGCTCAGCATGCTCCATCCAGGACTATATGCTTGAGGGAGAGTCAGGGGGAGCAGACCTACAAGGCTCAGCATCCTCCTTCCAGGACTGTATGCAGGATTTCTTTGCCCCCCCAAACAAAAAAAATGACGTGGGCTTCGCCATATTTTTGTATGCTAGCCGGGTACAGCAGGCAGGTACGGGCTGCCTCCAACCCCCAGCTGCCTATTTGTACCCGGCTGGGAACCAAAAATATAGGGAAGCCCTTTTTTTTTAAATTATTTCATGAATTTCATGAAATAATTTAAAAAAAAAATGACGTGAGCTTCGCCCAATTTTTGAGTCCAGCCGGGTACAACTAGGCAGCTGGGGATTGGAATCCACAGTGCAGGGTGCCCATGCTTTCTGGGCACCCCCGCTGTGAATTGCAGTCCCGCAGCCACCCCAGAAAATGGCGCTTTCATAGAAGCGCCATCTTCTGGCGCTGTATCCAACTCTTCCAGCTGCCCTGATGCCGGGTGGCTCGCTGGGTAATAATGGGGTTAGGGCTAGCTGTATAGCTGGCCCTAAGCCCGAAATTCATGGTGTCACGCCAATATTAGACATGGCCACCATGAATTTCTAGTAAAGATAAAAAAAAAAACACAACACACAGAAAAATATTTTTATTAGAAATAAAACACAACACAATTAGTGACTCCATCTTTATTGAAATAAAGAACCCCCCCTCCGCAGTAATCCTGGGTCAGGGTCCCGCGCCGTCCAATCCGGATCCAATATCATCTGATCGGTTTGCTGGAAGGCAAAGCGATCAGATGATGTGTCAGGATCAAGTGCCTGAATCCCATCACACATCAGCTGATTGTATAAAAGCCGATTATACAATCAGCTGATGCATCAGTAGAAAAAAAAAAAAAAATACTCACTTATGTGCTGATTACCGGCAGCTCCTGCAGCGATGGGGCGGGAGTCTGATCCCGTCCGATCACTGCAGCAGCTGCCGGTAATCAGGGATGAAGTTTCCTGACGCATCCGCTGATACCGGCCGGGCGCCGGCGTCAGCCCGAGACTTACGATCAGCTGATGCGTCAGGTGACTGCATCAGGTGATCCATCGCCAGGTCCTGCATCCATCGGAGGTTTCCCGGCCATCTGCACACTGCCGGAGCGGGGGTGGCGATACCGTGAGAGGAGCTGGGAGCGGGCATGACACCGGGAGTCTGCAGACAGGTGAGTATAACTTTTTTTTTTTTTTTTTTTTTCTACTGTTAACTTTTGTTTTCGCAGCTGCTTCCACCTCCTGCCTGTACATGGCGCCGCACGGCAGCTGACATGCACAGGACGGGAGATGGACGCGGCGGTGACGGTACCGGGAGGATTCACGCTTCTGTGTTTACTGACAGAAGGAATCCTCTTCCTGTACACGTCACTTTACTACCCACCTCCTGCGTTTATAGCTGCGTTTTTGATCTTCAAAACGCACCAAAACGCAGCTATTTGCGTTTCTCATTGCGTCTTTCAACATCCCATTGAACTCAATGGATGAAAAGCGCAGTGAAAAACGCGGGAATAATTGACATGCTGCGTTTTTGTGGCACCACAAAAACGCAGCTGAAAAAAAACAGATGTGTGCGGACAGCAAAAATTAAAACTCATAGACTTTGCTGGGGAAGCAAAGTCCTGCAGTTTTGAGGCCAAAAACGCACCCGAAAAACGCGCAAAAACGCACTGTGCGCACATAGCCTAACAGTTCCACATGAACTTTGTTCCTGATCTGCTTCGGCTTTTTTATTACGTGGACTCTGCAGCATCTAATTACATGCTTGACATAAGGTGACCACATTCACTTATCACTTGTCCGTTGGGTAAGACCCTATTGCGCTTTTTTTCCCCTCAGCCACATAAACAACATTATTCAGCAGAGCTAAGCTGTGTTGATCTGAATCAAGCTCTGATATGATGCAAAACTCTTGCCACTGAGCTCTGCACTATGATTTTCTCTCTGCCTCTGTTTCCGTCTCTGCTGCTCACTCCTCCTCCAACCTCCCCTCGCCATAGAGGATAATGGGCTATGTTAAACAAATAAACATGACATCTTCCGTCCATCTCCTCTGGGAAAGTCAGACTTAAGCTGCATTTTCACAGTGGATGACAAGTTCAGGGGACAGGGGAGGGGAAGAATTGTCTGATAAGTAGGGAAGGAGGCTGATTTCTCTGATAAGGTACATTACAAAGTTTCTTACAGTTGTATGTACTATTGATTTATGCATAGTTTTTAGAGAGTAAAGTTCTGTTTTAATTTACAATATTACTACATTTCACAATCCCAGGTATTACTAACAACAGGGTAGCATCTCCTTATTGCTGGGGAGCACTTACATGGGACCCCTCTGCCTCCAGTTGGAAACTTTGTTTTAAATCACTGTACAGTCTGCAGTAGAAACCTGCCAAGCATACTAAATACAGGAGCCCCGTATCGGTACCTAGGATTGGTGTATGTTTCAGTAGGGTACATTTCTGTTGGCATGTAGAGCAACGTTAAAGGGGTGTCCTCAAGTTTGAAAATTATCCTTTATGCAAAGAATAGCTTATGAGTATCAGCTCGCTGGGGATATGAACATTGTGGCTCCGAAGACCCCCAGCTGGATGGAGTTAAGCTAGATCATGCGCACTGCCTCTCCATTTATTCTAACAGTAGCGCTGTAGATCAGCCAAGCACACCAATCTTTGGAGCTCCCATAAAGAATGAACAGAGCAGTAATGTACATGACTAAAAACTGTCCCATTCTGAAGAGCCCTGGATTTCAGGATCAGTGGGGGCCATGGTACTCAGACCCCCAGAAATTCTACAGGGAATAGCCGTGGATAGCGAATAACTTGAAAATTGATAACACCACTTTAAGAATGAAGCAAGTCAGTTGGAAAAATACAAAAGTATAAGTGCTCCTTTTTCTTAAAGAGTTTGAAAAGCAAAGAATGGAGCCAAAACTGGCATTAAGAAAATGCTATTTATTTTACAGTTGTTACTTTTCACAGCGTATTGATGTATGAAACTCAAAGCCACAAGGAGCACTTTTAAAATACTTATTTTGTGTTCCAAAGTCGAGGAGAATCCACAACAAGACCCTTTATGCTGCACATAAATAACGTCCTGTATAATTCTATTATGTATGATGTCCCAGAGAGCGTAGTACATATTAACACTCTGCGGAATAAGCCTTGCACATTCTTTAAGAACATAAAGTTCATTCTTGCAAATGAATTTCGTAGGCTGCAGTGATGAAAATCTGTATCAGATGAGACCTCAAGGAGGCTTAGAAGAACATGCCAGATGATCAGGCAAAAAATGGAAGGAGAACTTTCACTATTTTTTCATAACTGCGTAGATTATTATTTTTTACACAAGGAACAATATAGCCACAACTAAAAAAGTATCAAAGTACTCACTAGTATGATGGGTGGACCCGGACTGTAAAGGGTGCTTTACACATTGTGGCATCGCTAGCTATTGCTAGCGATGTCGAGACCGATAGCACCCGTCCCCATCATTGGCACGATATGTGGTGATCGCTGCCGTAGCGAACATTATCGCTACGGAAGCGTCACACGCACATACCTTGTCAGCGACGTCGCTGTGATCGCCGAACAATCCCTCCTACAAGGGGGAGGGACATTCGGCGTCATAGCGACGTCACTGCAGCATCACTGAGCGGCCGGCCGATAGAAGCGGAGATGAGCGGGGCGTAACATCCCGCCCACCTCCTTCCCTATGCATAGCCGGTGGACACAGGTAAGGAGATGTTCGTCGTTCCTGCGGTGTCACTCACAGCGATGTGTGCTGCCGCAGGAACGACGAACAACATTGGCTGCAGCGATATTAAGGAAATGAGCGACATGTCAACGAGCAACGATTTTTCACGTTTTTGTGCTCGTTGATCATCGCTCATTTGTGTTACACGCTGCGATGTCGGTAACGGTGCCGGATGTGCGTCACTACCTACGTGACCCCGACGATATATCGTTACCGATATCACAGCGTGTAAAGCACCCTTTAATGCCCGGATCTGCGTGATTTCAAAGGTGCCTGGGTGCCAGACCCGGGCTCGGGATTCAAGATATTGATCTGGATCTGGCACTCAGGAAATTTAAAGAAAAAATAAATAAAGGAAAGCTATAGAAAATAAGAATTAATCAAGTGCTTCATCATACTTACCGAGGCTCCGGCGCAGCTGTACGCTACCTCTCACTTCCTGAGCCGCTCATCATTGCTGAACTATATGCACTGCTTTCCCCGCCCACCGGCCGTCCTGGTTCCTGTAATTGGTTACAGTCAGCTGACACACTGACACTCAGGATGGGGATGCATCTGACTGCAACCAATCACAGGCGCCAGTGGGCGGGGCAATTATTGCATATGTATGAGCAGTAATTAGCAGCCCAGGAAGTGAATGCGAGGCCTGGGAGCAGCGTACAACCATGGAAAAGACTCAGTAAGTACAGTGCGCCTGCTCCCATCCCCCTATCCCTTCTACCACCATTTTTAATCCCCAGATTCTCTTCCCTATAGACTTACATGGGGACCGGAATCTGGCCCGGAACCAGATTTTAGAAACCAAATCACCGGGATTAGCCGGTCCCGGTTATCTGCGAGTCCGCTCTTCACTAATCACTAGTTATTGCAGTTGACAGCAAGGGCGAACATCTTATTGGTGCAACTGATGTGGCCGCACAGGGGCCCAACACGTAAGTGGGCCCATTTCTACATCCTAAGCAGATGCAATTTTTCATTTGATGAACTCTGAAGTTGCAAAGGGCCCATATATTGTTCTTGCACAGAGGCCCTTTCTGTCTGTGTCTGCCAGTGGTTAACCCTGTAATTGGGATTGCGCCTTGGACTGCTTGGGTACAATTTTCTTCCCACCCAGGACACTCAATGCACATACCATGGCGGATATATCATTGGTGCGGCCCCAGGAGGCAAGGAGGCCACTACCACTACCAAAGCAGGTGGTATTGTGCATTATGATGAACTAATGGACTGCAAATGGCCCATGTATTGATCTTTCACAGGGACCCTCTTCTCTCTTTGTCCACACTATGGCACACAGGTCACCACGTGCACAGAAAATGAAGCTTCTAATATTTTGCAGAAATTGGTATAAGATTATTTGCTGTCGCTTGTTCCTTAAAAGGTACATTTAATGAACGTGTGTGGTATTTCCATGTCACTGGAAAATGGGTTAATGTTTACATAAAAACTGCATATCTACATAAGAACGCTCAATGCAAAACACATTCTCTCAACATGATGTTACGCAGTGTAGCAATTTGCTTAGGGTGTTTATTTAGTTACATATATTTTAAATTTTTCCATCTAAAACAATTTGTAATGAATCTTCTGCCCCTCTTAAACTTACCATGTACCTTCGATGGCTGTTGTCCAAACAATGCTTTGGCTGATTGTTCAGCCTAAAGCTAGCTCAGCCAACATTCCCACACACAGTAGCGCTCATTTAGCCGAATGTTCCTGTGTTCTCTATGACACATCTGCCAGTGTCTTATCTTTGGGAGAACAAGGCGATTGACATTGTGGGCATCTCCCACAATCATTGCTGAACTCAGAGATCAGAGCTGAACCCATCGATATGGATGTGTTGGCCGACATTAGTCTGATATATGTGGGGGCCTTAACAGTTTATGAATTGTGGGGCATTACCACTTCAGCAGACATACAATTCCTACTGATTAAGGTGAAGGTCACCTTTCCTGGATCCACCGGTGAGTCTCGTCATTGCTCCTGGTGTTTAGCACTGACTGCGGCACTGACATCACATTAATTGTGCTGCAACCAATCAATAAGCAAAGCAGCTATGAACTGGGCGTTTTGCCTACACAGAAATTCCCTACTAGAGCCACTAAGCTTGAATTGAAAGGGAACGACCCACTCCCTGCCAGCAGGTAGTTCACTAGCTTGGAACCGCTGTCAATCATTGCTGCAATGCCCTGGAATGAATTCCTAGCTTGTGCAGGGAGGAGCATACTTTTCTTGTGCTCCAGTGTCCCGTTGCACATTCAAGGAGGAGGGAGATAGATTTGTGGTCTTTATAACAAAAATATGGCTACTACAAAGAAAACAAAATGCTGGCTCACATTGGTCATCTTAAAGCATTTAAGGGAATCTGTCAGCAGGTTTTGCTATATATTCTGAAGACAGCATGCTGTAAGAGTTAACATACAGATTTCAGCCAAGGTTCTCTTATAATAAAGTGTGTTTTTGTTTACTTGTGTTTAAGTTTCAGTAGCTTTATTATTACTTGGACTGAGGAGCTTGTGAGCTCAAGTCAGACTCCGCCACGCTCTGTGATTAGCAGCTTCTGTTTATAGAAATGTACTCTGAAGGCCTGGGATGGGTGGGGGCAGCTTTTTAAGCTCTGCTGCATGCTAAAACTAAAATCCTTGATTAGGTCAGAAGAGCTGCACCCAGTAATCTAAGTGATACATTGTTGGATTCAGAATCTCTTTGCCTACATTATGCTGCTCTGATGAGGTAGCAAAAACCTGCTGACACATTCCCTTTAATCTCCCAAACTTTATCCTGGGAAATATTTAGACTCTAGCAAAACCTCTATACACACTAGCAAAGCTGTGGTAATTATGATTCTGGACAAGGAAACAAATTGGCTAGAATTCTTGATGCAAAGGTGCAGGGACCTGATGGTGCAGGTGTTGTGTAATCCTGTATGGCAGATGGGAAAAGTGCCTTTGAGGTGAAGGACTTCTAACAATTTCTAGATTTCTTTGCCATCAATGGGCAATTTGTGCATAAGACAAACTACTTAATTGTAATTCTATTTTTATTAACAAAGTGGATTGAGAGTATTAAGCACAGTGTTAGTACCAATCGGGGGCCTTGTGCTATACATGTACGTACAGTGGAGCAATTATAGTGCGCACCAGCGCTGCTCTCTCCCAGGGACAATATGTGAGGAATTATGAATGCGCAGTATGATAATAACAGGTAATTATATCATTACGGATCTGATGCTGTACCGATTAATGAAAAGGGAAGATTATGCATCAAGGTTATTCTATCAGTGGGGAGGTAAAGTAATACACCGAATGAAAATTTATCACAGCATTTGGTGTTCAGGGCCCTTGTAATGCTGAGAACGCCGCGCGTACACTAAAAAAAAAAATTGACAAGCCTTATTATCACAGTCACTTATGGGAGAATGTTCAGACTGATCTGTTTGCTGGAATCATTTACCTGTTAATAGTGAAGGTTAATAAGGTAGATTGGGAAAGAATGCAAATGAGGCTTAAAACAACTGCAGCATTTTGTTGTGATATCTGTTTTAATTAGCTTCTGTAAACTGCAGCTTGTTCGTTAACTGCAGTTGTAAAAATCCCTGCGCACACATTCTGGAGCGCATTGTACCTAGTATTAAACAGCAGCAACAAGCCAATCCTCTGCCATAACAAGAGCCGGCACCTGCTCTTACATTGTTGTGTGCTAGGCAATGGATTTCATTTCTCTCCACCATTACCTACTGATTCCCTAATGGATGCACTTCATTTTGTTAGCTTAAATATTACATATAGATGTAGTAGAGGTGATATTGCATTGCAATGAGTGTAAATGTATACACTCCCCAACATAGTAATTACAACACCAAGAAGGAAAATCGTGGGATTATGGAAAGTTGTGGGACTATTATTTTTCTTTATTATGGACCTAAGAACTAACAGGCAGGTAGTTGTTCCTGACGGTTATCTGCTGCATCATGGCATCAGGGCACCTCTTATTCTTCTGTGCTGCTTCATCGATGGACATGACTGCCGACGTCATGCTGATTGCTGCTCCATCAACGGTAATTCAGACGAGAAAACTGTTCAAAGAAAGCACATATAGGGTCTTACCCCAGTATGTGAGGGGTGGGAGGAGGGTGAAACTACTCACCAGATATCGTTGTGAAAGTCACAACCACTGTAATCGCATGTAGAGTTTGATCAAAGGCTGCAGCCACCCAAAACGGCAGATAACAGAGAGCAAAAGAGAGGGTGTTCAATACTGCGCCAAAAGATCACTGGGACAGATGTTTAGATTAATGTATCTTTATTTTCATCCAGGTCTACGCGTTTCCGGAGCCACTGCCCCCTTCCTCAGGACCGTCAAGAATTTGATGTTTGTCTTTCCTGACGGTCCTGAGGAAGGGGGCAGTGGCTCCGGAAACGCGTAGACCTGGATTAAAATAAAGATACATTAATCTAAACATCTGTCCCAGTGATCTTTTGGCGCAGTATTGAACACCCCTCTCTTTTGCTCTCTGTTATCCATCAACGGTAATGACTGCTGACATCATGCTGATTGCTGCTCCATCAACGGACATGACTGCCGAAGTCATGCTGATTGCTGCTCCATCAACGGACATGACTACTGATGTCATGCTGATTGCTGTTCTATCATAGGGCATGACTGCCGACGTGATCCTAATTGCTGCTCCATCAGCGGGCATGACTGCTGACATCATGCTGATTGCTGCTCTATCATAGGGCATGACTGCTGACGTCATGCTGATTGCTGCTCCATCAGCGGGCATGACTGCTGACATCATGCTGATTGCTGCTCTATCATAGGGCATGACTGCTGACGTCATGCTGATTGCTGCTCCATCAGCGGGCATGACTGCTGACGTCATGCTGATTGATGCTCTGTTGAAAGGCTTGACTGCCGACGTCATGCTGATTGTTACTCTGTTGACCGGCATGACTGCCGATGTTGGGCTGATTGCTGCTCCATCAATGGGCATAACTGCCAATGTCATGCAGATTGCTACTCCGTTGATGGGCATGACTGCTGATGTCAGGCTGATTGCTGCTCCGTTGACGGTCATGACTGCAAATGCCATGCTGATTGTTGCTCCGTTAACAGGCATGACTGCCAATGTCGGGCTGATTGCTGCTCCATCCATGTCAGGCTTGACTGCCGATGTCAGGCTGATTGCTGCTCCGTCAATGGCCATGACTGCCAATGTCATGCTGATTGACAACTGACTCCCTGTTGCCTAGCAGCTGTCAATCAGCCTGACATCTGCAGTTAAACTCCATCAACAGAACAGAGCAGAAGAGAAGGAGCTGCTCTGTCAATGTGACGTCAGAGGAAGCCGCAGAACCCCTGGCATGAGCAGTCTGAGACCACTCTGTATCAACAGACATCGGTGTTAGGTAGTTAACAACTACCTGCCTGTTAGTTCTTGGCCTAAAGTAAAAAAATAAAATCATCCCAAATACCCCCTTGATGGAGCTGTTGGGTTAAGGCAGCATCCAAGAACTGCCACCACCGGTAATAACTGATTGGTGAGGGTTTCAGGTGTCAAGGATAGGCAATGAATAAAACGTAGTGGCCAACCTCTTTAAAGGGAATCTGTCAGCTGGTTTTTGCTACCTCATCTAAAAGCAGCATGATGTAGGCAAATAGATCCTGACTCCAACGATGTATCACTTAGATTACTGGCTGCAGCCGTTCTGACAAAATCAAAGATTTTAGTTTTAGCATTTAGCACAGCCCATTTAGCTGTTCCCATCCACACCAGCCTTTCAGTGGACATTTCCATAGACCGAAGCTGCTAATCAAAAAATGGGGCGTAGTTGGACTTGAGCTCACAAGCTCCTTAGCTCCACTAATGATAAAGCTATGGAAGCTTCAACTAGCATTGCAGGTAAACAAAAACACACTTTGTGATAAGAAACACCTGGCTGTAATCTGTATGTTAACCCTTGCAGCATGCTGTCTTCAGATTACATAGCAAAAATCTGCTAACAGATTCCTTTAACATGTCTATCGATCCTGTGATTTCCAGCATTCTCCAACTTTTCCTTCTTGGTTTTGCAATTTTAATGTTGTGGAGAGTTTTCAGCTCTGTGTGTGTGATATGCCTTCCTAACATCTATCAAACATATATAGTGCATTTTTGTAACTATTATACATATTCAGGAAGATTTAAGAAATTACTGCTATGCATGCAGTGCGAAAAATTGTTCCACATTTTAATATTAATTTACTCAGCTAGGTCACACAATGCCGAGGTTCTCATTTGGAATCATGTAGAACAAAATTCTGCTGTGCGTAGATTTAGCAGTCATGGTCTTGTCATTGTGCCCACTGGTTTGGCTTTTGATTCCATCTCTGAATATTGAGGTCGTGTGCCGGGGTGATGGTCACACGCAGATCACAAGAGTATCAGAACTCCTTTGAACGCGAGTAGGGGGCTGTAATTATTGACCTGCTTCATCTTGTCTGCACTAGACACGTTGGGTGGACCTTCTGTGTGGGATCAAAAGAACATCAGGGGTCCATAAGTAGGTAGCAGCAATCGCTACACAAGGGGAACATTTTGTCAGTATCTCTTTTGAACTTTTTTAATTTTTTTTATATAGTTTTGAAATAGATTGTCCCATAATGAAATAGTAATCCATGGACAAAGTTTTATTGTGATACTTGGGATATTGTGTCAGACATAAAATTTCCAGTAACTGGTAACGTAAAACATTGGGCTTCTGAAACTGTTCCTGTATTCTGGAAATTGCCTGTGATAATTTCCAATTCTGATTACTGTTAAGCAACAGCTTATAAGGGTTCTTTTCCACTTGCGTACCACTTCCGATGTTAATGACCCTCTGCTGCGAGGGTCATGCAACTGTGATGCGATCTTGCGATCATATCACAGCTGCAGAGAAGAGGGAGGGAACACTTTCTCTCCATCTCCTCCGCTGTCTGTCTCTGCGTATATCACACAGCAGTCGCATAACCTGCGAGTGCAGTGCGATGTTTCACACAATCCCATAGGCTTGTATAGGTGTGCGTGAGCTGAGACTCGCTGTCAAACGCAGAATGTTGCGATTGCACCAAGAGCACAATTCGTGATGAGAAATAAAAGGCAAGAGGAAACAGCCCCATAGTTTTGCACTGGTGCGAGTGCAATCCTGTGTTTTATCGGATCGCACTCACACATAGAAATCGCAAGTGAAAAAGAACCCTAAAGGTGTGAATCGGGATGTGTTTCCCATTCCATCATTTGGCAGCAATAATAGCAATGCATGCTGTTTCCTTCTTGCCGTCACGTGATGAAAATGCCAAGAACTGTGTAACAACGGCCAAAATGATATCATACAGGGGAGAGTGTTATTATCTAGGAATAATTACTGTATTTGAATTCAAATTCATTATTTCGAATTATTCATTTTTCAGGACTCTGAATTTCCTCCGGACAACAGGGTGAACCCTCTTTTGGCTCAAGTTAAAGGAAAGAGTAATCATCTCCTTAAGACAAGTGGATACAGTTTGAGCAACACTCTGAAAGCACATGAACTAGCAGTGAGCTGGTAGGAATATTTGTTTCTTATACAAACTTTTGCAACCCGTTTTATACTGTGATAGGTTGTGTTTCTGTACTGTACCTTCCATGTTCTGCATGAAAAAAATCCACTGTATATGGGTACATCAGCCTCTGCTGTTGTGCTTTGTTTGAGCACTAGGTGGCAGCAGAGTCCCTGGCAATTCACAGACGCAATGGCGATACTTTGCAACGGGCTAGGACAATAACAAATAAATATTTATTTACATGGAATTTTAATATAATTATTCTATACCAGCAGTGCATACTGATACCGCTGCCTATATATGAGTGTACCAAGAAAATCCTTTTGCTTTGCAAGCAGATCATGTCATATATTGTTATATTGTTTGTTCATTATTTTTCTTTTTGCATAAACATAAAGTGCAATTATCAAATGTATAGAACCTAACATTTTTTTTCCAATATCCTATGCTTTTTTATGATGGAGAATTTTGTACAGATCATAATTATCATCATTTCACACTCTACAATAAATGTGTTCATATCAATGTTCAGTCCTCCAAAATGTTGGCTGCATACTTAATTTTTGTCCTGAAAAAAGAAAAAAAATCATGTTGTCAATCATGGTGACACCCATTCCTGATGTGAAATTTGAGTATTTGAATAATATTCATCATAATAACACATTTTTAGAATCATAATGACATGAAATGTTTCTTTCCTGGTTGAAAAAAAGATATAAAATAAGTGAAAAACATCTTGAGGAACCAAAATCCCTTAAAAATGGGACATTTGAGATGGCATAAATGTTGTTGGAGCAGGATTTCTCCCGGATTCTCAGGATCTAAGAGCTTTGCATTCTTTGGACTTTGCAAACACCGTTAACGGAAAATTGTGTTTTTTCTCAGCATCTGCTGATTGGGGCCGGCGTATCTTAAGATGTAATTTGAACATATTTCCTGCACGTTCGGTGCCTTTCCTTTCTTTCCCTTTTACACTTTCTTCTTCCCAACACCTGTTGTTGAAGCTTAAGAGTTTGTTGCCTCCTAATGAGATTTACCGTCAGGATCAGACGCTACAACAACTGTGTTCCACCGGGCATCTGAGCGCAAAGCAGCAGACTGGAAAGCACCAGCACGACGTGGACCTTCCAACGCAATACTGATTAACACAACCTTTAGTGTTTCGCTCCACTTAATAATTTTCATGTCTGATGGCAGAATATGGATAATACCAATATGTTCAGATGGTACTGCTATCAACACCCCATCTGTCTGCCCTTAGATAAGATCTAAGCTCTTTATGGTCGTCAGGCTTTATTTCTTTTCGTTATCTTGTTGTCATTTCAAGAATTTTCTTCTCTCTTTTTTTTAGTCCTTTATGGCTTATACTTGCGTAAATGGATTTTGTAATAGCATGCATTTACAGTATACCTGCACTTTCCTCAGAAGGTGGGGGAAAAAAAGCATGAACATCTTAGTATAAAGCTATGTAGCCTTGGTTAGGAATTTTAGCCATCATACGTTCACTTTTATTTGTCTTTCCTTGTTTCCCAGCACTTTTCCTTGCAGTCTACTGGTTTCTGGGGAGGTCTGCCATAACGACCCATGCTGACCGTACCCTTAGTGCTCATAATGCATAGTGTCTAAGAAAGCTGTGAATAAAAGGCATAGTGGATTTATTTTTAGAGACAATGTATGAGTGTGACGCCCTGGACACCCCAGGGGTTACAGGTCATTACACACACCACATACACCCCCACCCCAGTAAGGTACCACCAGTCAACCAAAAGACCTGATTGCCTCTCTCAGAGTCAGACAGGCACACCAGGTGGGTGGAGTCAAGTGGATAGACACGCCTTCCGAGGAGTCTGCTGGCCTGAGGCAGGAAAACACAAGCAGTTAGATCGAGTGAAGTTTGGAGAGTGGAGTGAGAGGAGTTCAGTTCTGCTTGGGGCCTGGGTTGGAGCCCAGGACCCCAGTTCAGTCAGGCAGGCAGACGGTAGTGGACGCCTGCAGGAGACCGGGAATACGACTGGTGGAACCGTAAGGGACCGGGACAGGGTAGTGGCCCGCCGGAACCGAACCGGGGAGCCAACTGGATACCGGAGCACCAGGCAGGGTACTCAGACCCCGAACTAGGCTATAAGTCACTACCATAGTCATATCAACTGATTGCGGTCTGGACCTCAGGGGTTCATTCCCACCTAAGTACTGATTGAAGGCAACAGCCCAACCCGTCCGGATAGGAGCCACCGCCAGAGGCCAGAGATCCAAGGGGCCAGCGTCTGCGGGCAAACGGGCTCCTACGACACATATACGCGGGGAGCGGGCTACCAGTGCCCAGGCACAGTAGCCAAGATCACATAAAGGTGCAGGAGAAAGGCGGACATTACCAACCTATCTGGAGAAACTGCAGCCGTCTGCGGGCCCCGTTCGTCACCCCGTTTGGTTTACCAGCGCTTCCAGTGTCTTGTATCAGAGTGAGTACACCAGTGCCTTCGGGCACCGCACTGCGCTGCACCGCCACCTTGCGCCCTGCACCCCAGCCTCTCGTCAATCGGGCCCCGGGACCAACATCCCCTACCCACGGAGGGGTCAACACCTAGCTGCGCCCCTATACCGCTCCCGGGAGTCCCCGTACCTTCACCGCAGCGGTGGTGTCCACCATCACTACAACCCGTGGGTGGCGTCACGAACTTCACAACACAACTACCCCACCACCCCTGCGTGCACCGCCGCAACACCCTTACAGAGCGATGTGACTCCCGGATCCGGAGGCGCTCGAGCCACCGACACACGAGCCCAGACTCGAGCGGCTCGGCGGTCGCAGCCGAGGCCGCGGGGCAGTACATGAGCGGGCAGAAGTAGGAACGAGATGGTATGATAATGATTTGGAAGAGAGTTCTGGACCAGTGTGAGGCCAGGTTTACACTATGTCATACAATGTACACATTGCAATCTGCAATGCTTTAATGGCTTCTGTTTGAATCTCTGAAATATGGAAGTCAGGCAGAGCCATCCATTACAGCAAGCCAGAGTTCAATTGGGCCCCATTTGTGCTTTTTTGTGGGGGTGACCACACCAGACTGCAGTCGACTATGTTCTTGTACCCGCCTGAAAAGATAGACACTACCGCAGTGGAAAGTTAAAGGCGTCCATTTGAACTAATTTTCTCAGGGGCATGTCGGAATCCCATTTGGAGATTTGGATAGAAGCTATCAAACCACGGCTGAATGCAGTATGTGTATAGCCCAGGACCAACCCCACTCCCTAAATTCCATCTCTGCTGCTAGTGAAGGATTTCAGTTCGATTTGCTCTGTCCTGGTCTGGTGCCCATTCCCTCGTAACAGCTGGTCTTTAATTCTGCACCCAGCATCATTGACGAAGCATCCTGGGCATCTCTTTACCTCCTAGGCCCCACGACCTCACAATTTTGTGTAAAGATAAAGATGCTGGAGATGCTGAGCATGCCTGGAGAAAAAGTGAAGAACAGCCACAACGGAGGGACTGGAGCTGCCCAGAGAAACACAAATCAATTTGCAATTGCTGAACTCTATAGAGGAGCGGTTCCATGGTGGTTTGGTTCACTAGCAGTAAACGAGCTGAGCTTCAACTGGCTCGAGCTTGACCCAAACCCCACATGCAGCCAGCCATAAGCAGATCACTTCCAGGATAGGGTGGGCAGGCTTTTTCAGAATATTTTTGGCTTGCACACTACATCTAATCGGACCAATGTTATCTCCAGTGTGAGCCGTTCAAACACTGCAAGCGGCTCACACTGGGCTGAGCACTGAGCGAACCCGAGTACAGCTATGCTTGCGCTAGTGAAGTTCGCACGTAAAGCATCTGAACTCCGAATCTTGTTTTTTTTAAACAAAAATCAAAACCAGGTTAGATCATCTCTATTCAACTCTAATGTACAGAAACGAAGGCAGGCTTTGCACATTGTGACATCGCAAGCCGGTGCTGCGATGTCTCACACGATAGTCCCCGCCCCCGTCGCAGCAGCGATATCTTGTGATTCCTGGCGTAGCGAACATTATCGCTACGCCAGCTTCACATGCACTCACCTGTCCTGCGACGTCGCTCTGGCCGGCGTCCCGCCTCATTCCTAAGAGGGCGGGTCGTACAACGTCAGAGCGACGTCACACGGCAGGCGGCCAATCAAAGCGGAGGGGCGGAGATGAGCAGGATGTAAACATCCCGCCCACCTTCTTCCTTCCGTATAGCCGTCAGCGGCAGGTAAGGTGATGTTCCTCGCTCCTGCGGCTTCACACACAGCGATGTGTGCTGCTGCAGGAACGAGGAACAACAATGTACCTGTCGCTGCACAGGCGTTATGGAAATATCGGAGAATACACCGATGATACGATAATGACGCTTTTGCGCTCGTTAATCGTATCATCTAGGATTTACACACTACGATGTCGAAAGTGACGCCGGATGTGGGTCACTTTCAATTTGACCCCACCGACATTGCACGCGCGATGTTGCAACGTGCAAAGCCGCCCTAAGGCTATGTCGGCACGCTGTAGTTTGTTAACAACAAAACTACACCTTGTGCCAGAAAATGGAACAAAAAAATGCGTTTTTGCATGTTTTTTTAAGTGGATGTGAAATCAATGGCTGTAAGGGATAAAAGATGCAGAACAAAAACATGCTGCAATTTTATTTGTAATCCCAAAACTGCAGGCAAAAAAGTGCGCACAGCATTTCAGAATTCTTATAGATTTTGCTGGAAGAAGGAAAGACTTGCAGTTTTTGGCAACAGACAGCACCAAAAAACGGGGCAAAAACTTAGTATAAAATAAGATCCATGGTGGCTGCAACTTTACAGCAATTTTAAAGGGTATTACAGCATTTTTTTGGTAAATAAACTGACATTTTTGATTGTCAGGTAGACCTAAGTTCAGGTACACTGAAGGAGTAACCGTCATTTTCATTTTTATTTCATAAATCAATAGTATACATGAAAATAAGAAACTTTGTGATATATCTTATCAGAAAAATCAGCTTCTTTCTCTGGACAAATCATTCTTTGTCAAAATTTTAGTTGACAGGTAAAATCTGTTTTCAGTGACTTCACTTTTCCCATTTCTGAGATTGGAGATGTCAGTTGGTGCTCAAAAAGTTCTATGGAAAACTGTAACTGTTTTTCAAGAGAACTTGCATCTGGGTGCGTCTATCTGCCTCTTGCTCCTCTCCCTCCATAGAACCTTATAAGCACCATCTGCCATCATGTAGCTCAGTAATGGGAAAATATGTGTTCACTGAAGATAGATTTTTCTTGTGAATTGAGAATACCTCATAGGTTCAGGAGAAAGAAGCAGATTTGTCTGATAAGATATATTACAAAGTTGCTTATTTTCATATACACTATTGATTTATGAAATAAAAATTAAAACAACAGGTACTCATTACCTTGATAAGCTGACAATTTAGGGCATTTCATTAATGAATCCCACAAATGTATGTTGCTCGTTGTTATTAATAGTGTTCACATTTTTTGTAGAAATGAAAAAATTGTGACCATAAACTGCAGATTTTTTTGTTTTTAAACAGGATTTATCACTGTTTTTTAGAATGTGAAACACACAAACTTCTCCAACATTTATTCAAATATTAGAAGATTGGTGGCGGGGAAGCTTTAGTAACAAATTGATAGTTGTTAGGGGTACTTTGCACGTTGCGACATCGCTACTGAGATCTCGTCGGGGTCAAAACGAAAGTGACGCACATCTGGCGCCAGTAACAACGTCGCAATGAGTAAAGCCTAGAAGCACCAATAAACGATTGCAAAAGCGTCGAAAATCGGTGATCTGTGTAGTGTTGGTCATTTCCATAATTTTGCTGCAGCGACAGGTACAATATTGTTCCTCATTCTTGCGGCAGCACACATCGCTGTGTATGAAGCCGCAGGAGCGAGGAACATCTCCTTACCTGCGTCCCGCCTGCAATGAGGAAGGAAGGAGGTGGGCGGGATGTTTACGTCCCGCTCATCTGCCGTGTGACGTCGCTGTGACGCCGCATGACCCGCCCCCTTAGGAAGGAGGCGGGTCGCCGGCCAGAGCGACGTCGCAGGGCAGGTAAGTCCGTGTGAAGCTGCCGTTGCGATAATGTAACAAGATATCGCATCTGCGACGGGGGCGGGGACTATCTCGCTCGGCATCGCTACAATCGGCTTGCGATGTCACAGTGTGCAAAGTACCCCTTAAAGTCAACCTCATTAAAATCTAGTAAAAAATGACGTGAGAACATTTATTAACTTAGTGGTAACCTAAAATCTATCTCTGCATCATTTTAGTGTTTCTCTTATTAGTATTTCTGGAATGTGTATAGTGGGTAGGATTAGGGTTAGGAAATGCAGTTTGATAATTTCACACATTACGCAAAACAAATGCTTTTATCTATAGAAAATCTACGAAATGTGTACAGATTATTTTATAATTATAATTGCCTTCAAGATTAATAAAGTTTATACTTTCACATAATGTGGATAGGTGACATTCATCATCAGTAAGTTCATAATGGGCCTTTATTACATAAATTGAGTTTCGGTAACAAGAAAACAATGCTGGACAAATACACAGGGGGCATGGCAGTTTTCGAGCTAAATATGCGCTTCGACTGCTGCAAATGGCCTTGCCCAGGCCAGAAGAAATACATAAACCAATCTCAATATCCTAATAAAAAAATCAATAAAAACATATTCAATCAGATAACGAGTTTTTATTGATGACCAGAATTAAAAACATAAATGATAATAGACACTAATTAAAACCATACAATAAAACTATAGACAGGGAGAGCAGGCCATACTTAATAGTAACATATAATTTCCACTATACATACATATGGGGAGTTACACACTAGTAGTACATATCAAATTGATAATAAATAAATAACCATTAATTCATCTATATATACAATGCAGCCATCATTGTCTCTTTAGCAGTATAATACCTCACATAGCTACATCCTTAAGACCCACCCCATTGATCTCTACATAACAGACCTGATGTTGTCATAAATCCGTATGACACTGCTCCCTCGCCACGCACTCCAACGCGCGTTTCACAACCGCTTCTTCAGGGAAGAAATACATACACTGCACAAAACAGCCAATACCTCTATAAAATTTATTGAATAAAGCACCATTATGAACTTGACAATGATCACTAGTGCCGCCTTTATATATTAAATAGGACTTTTATTCAATTTATCTGCTGTGATTGAGCACCACTTAAAGAGATTAAAGGGAACTTGTCACTAGGATTTTCCCTTTTAAACGGCAGCTACCACGAGTAAGCCCTTATATATAGTATACTAGAATACTTTATATAAGAGCCCAGATCGTGCCATATAATGTAAAAGACACCTTTATTATACACACCAAGAGGGCGGTCCAGTACAATATGATTCACTGCTCTCTGGTCTGGCACCTCCTCTATCCTGTGCAGTGGCTGTCCTCCTTCCCAGCTATGTGTGGATGACACGTCCTATGTCATCCAGACAGAGGCCTCCATTGCGCTCCTGCGCAAGTGCATTTTGATCTGTCTTACTGAGGGCAGATGAAAGTATTGTAGTGCGTATGCGCGGGTGGTCTTTGAGCTTTCCTCGCACCTACACATTACAGTATTTTGCTCTGTCCTCAGCATGGCAGATCAAAGTGCGCCTGCGCATCAGCGCCATCAAGGCCTCTGTGTGGATGACATAGGACACATCATCCACATGGAGCTGGAAGGAGGATGGCAATGGAAGCAAGAGAGGAGGCGCCGGACCCGACTGCCCCCTAGGTGAGTATAATAATGGTGATTTTTACGCTATATTCTAGAATGCTGTATATAAAAGCTTACTGGTTGTGGCCACAGTTTATAGGGGACAAATCTGATGACGGGTTCCCTTTAATTAGATTGTAGGTACTTCATTCAACTATATGATAAGTTAAAAGAGCCAATTACGTAGTTGCCAGCTCATACACTTCTATATGCAATAAAATACCTTTTTCTCACACAATGCCTGTAACATTTTACTGTTTGCAAGCCGTATTTGCTGTTGTGTGATCATACTACATTCTGGTGAATATCGGAGCATGAAGTTAAGTCCTCTGTAGTGTTTAGGAATAAATGAGAATCCTCACTGGTCACAGGAGGCCACCCACTCACAATCCTACCAGATCATCAAAAGCAGCTTCCCTGCTCATATGAAAGAAATAAAGTATACAGATATGGTGCTATAATGATCTACAGGACTAAAAATAATTTGAAGTATGCTCATTATACTCAATATAATGGATTTACATTAGGAAAAGGACCCGGACGAAGCCGTAGTAGGTGAAACACAGGCTTGGCTTCTTGGAGTCCTAGCCACATGAATTTTATGTATGTAAATCACTTTTTTTAACTCATTATTGTGACAATTCTAAACATTTTTGGAATATTATATTGATGGAAGTTGTTAGTGTACCATGCTCATATACGTTATTCCCTCAATGAACTAATGAGGAAGCGGCTTTTGATGATCTGGTAGGGCTGTGAGTGGGTGGCCTTCCGTGACCAGTGAGGATTCTCATTAATTCCTGAAACAGTGACTAAGGAGCATAAAGCCAGCTTTTTACTGTGCAAGCCTGGAGCATGCAGCTTGTGTATTACTGTATTACTACCATTTTATGGATTATTGCTGGGGAAAAAAAACACAGCTTTTTTCACTATTGACGCACCTGGTTTTGTTTTTAGTGTTTGTAGGTGGATTTTATTATACTACAGAAATGTCATAAACTATATGCATAAAGCAAAGTCCTCCGTACTATTCCAGGAACAACTGAGAGTCCTGACTGGTCAGAGAAGGCCACTTCTCACCATCCAATTAAACCTAAAGCACTGAGAACAGACGCCACATGAATAAGCTGGAGGTCAATGAAGAAATTAGAATGATTTTATTATTCTGCGCGTTTCGGGGTCAACGCTCCCTGTTCAGGAAAAATTACTGATGTACATCAGTGATAACCCCTGAAGAAGGACCATTGACTCTGAAACGCTTAGAAAAATAAAATCACTATAATTTCTTCATCAACCTCCAGCTTATTCATTTGGCAGTGCAGTTTTAACCCCTTTCTTTCTCCATGTCATCTCATCATCCACAGGGATTGCAGCAGCCATTTTTCACATTGCAAGCCTTTTACACAACCACGTCAGGTGATCAGTTCCCTGTATTTCTACTTATTCGATCTTACCAAGATAAGACCTATTTTGCGCCTTTGTCTTTCCAGTATCTGCACCTACTATATATTTACTAACAGTAGACAGATATTGTACAATAAAAAAAATGGTATCCTTTAAAATGATTTGTAAACCTTTCCAAACATTTTTTTGATTACTCTAATCTTGTAAGTATTCTTAAAACATATCTTGCCATTTTGCGTTTACGGCTCTTATGCTGGTTTATGTGTCTCCATGGCTACAGACTGCAAACAAACCATGTGTTGTCTGGTCCTGTAGTCATGCTTCCTTTTATATGTCCTATAGGATTGGTCTCCAAATTTTCTTACCTTGATAGTCATATGTAGGTGTGAGAGATTGTTGGGAGTCCCATCTAGGTCCCCCTCCCCCCACACTCCCAATGACTCCCAAAGCCTCCTTCTTTTTTGATATGTAATCTTGTGCCCTCTCCTTTTTGTAAGCAGTATACATACATCCAGCCAAAGGTGGATTCAATTTTTTAACAACAGGTTTCCTGCTTATGTTACAGCCATTTAAAAAAAAAATTAAAAAAATTGACTACCATACCACACAATACTTTGTTAGTGGTTAATGTAAGTGGTTTTGTTAATATTTTCATGCACTTTCCTTATCCACAAAATACAAGTAACAGCAGCTAAAAATAAAGGCTCTTACCCTTTTTACCATGCCTACCGTATTTTTCGTACTATAAAATGCACTTTTTCCCCCCAAATGTTTTGGAAAGTGATGGGTGTGTCTTCTAGTCCGAATGTATGCTACGGGAAATTAGGGTGCTGTTGTAAAGCAGGTCATCGGTAGTATAAGCAGGCTGTAGCAGTGCCTACCATGACCACGTGGGCCCGCTCATTAGCCTCTTTTCATATGCACTGTATCCTCCCGCCCATCATCTCTCAGCGCTGAAGCCGGCGCTGACAGGTGGGTGGGATGATGGGCGGGGGTGCGCACATAATTAACAGCTGACCCGCATGATCATCCCTGGCAACTACAGTTTTGAGTGATAATGTGTGGCTTTATTCACTGCCCCCGCGCATCATCATGAGCGCAGGGAGCAGTGAATAAGTATACTCACTGGTCACCGCTCCCTGCAGCATTACGGTGTCCTCCTGTCTGCCTGCCCGCTGATGTGTGTGGAGAGCGGTGCACACAGCGATGACGTCATCACTGTGCGCACGGCCCCACACAGGTCAGCGGCACTGCTGTTGGCACAGACTGGAAGACGATGGATGCTGCGTGGAGCGAGGAAAGGTGAGTATATATACCAGGATGGGGTATATAGCAGGATGGGGGCACATATCAGGATGTGGGCATATACCTGGATGGGGGTATATACGGTACCTGGATGTGGGCACATACCAAGACAAAGATGGGGATTATATACAAGGCAGGTGGATCATTACCAGGATGGGGTACCTTAGTAGAGAATTTGGGGGTATTACCCCTATAACAGTGTCAGCATCAGATTCTTGCCCCATAACAGTGTGTCATGACCACATATTTTGCTTAAAATTTTATTTTCCTATTTTCCTCCTCTAAAACCAGGATGCGTCTTATGGTTCGGTGCATCTTATAGTCTGAAAATAAGGAGTAAAACAGGTCCATTATACTTAACGACTAGGGATGAGTGAATGTATTTGCCACTTTTCAGTATCCGACGGATAACAAGCTATTTGCGCCATTCGGTATCCAACGAATAAAACAACATCCCCTCTGATACTTTTATTTTCATTTCTCACTTCCTGGCGCCTGTTTTCCAGCCAATGAACACATCTGATATTGCTTGCTCTCACAGTAATGCCGCAGCCATCTTTGTTGTGGTGTTACTGTGATTGGCTTGGCCGCACAGCGTCATCTACATACACATTGCCGGAGCTTCCGGGAACGATACATATAGAGAGAGACTGCCTTTTCCCATCCATTTCGGCCTTTTCCTTAGTGACCACAGCTCACCATTGGGTCCAACGTGAAATTATTCTGGTTTCCCATAGACTTACATTGCGCGTTGAATATTCGCGAATAGCGGTGTCCTATTCGTCGGATATTTGCGAAGTCGGATATTTTGGTATTCGATCATCCCTATTACTGACCTTCACCGTGGCTGTAACACTGGTTCTGGATCCAATCATTACCTCTCAAACATATTCACTGCTTTTTCCACCCACCATCAGTCTTGACTTCAGTGATTGGGCGCCCCCACCCTGTGTGACAGCATCTGTGATTCGTTAGAATCACAAATGCTGTTTGCATTCCTATAGTGGTGTAAAACTAAAGAAAGAAATTTTAAAGATGGTGTACGGTCTCTCCATATTGGAATACCCAGTGCAGATAAAGCAGATTGCTACAGGCTGCATTCCCCAGCCGTCTGCTTATCTTAGGTGTGCATCAAAATAAGTGGGTCCTTAAGCAGCTTTTTAAAAAAATAATTTAAATAATTAAAAAAAAAATAAAATAAAACGGCATGTGGTGATGTGTCCCCCCAAATTTTGATACCCTGGCATGATAAATTCGATAACTGGGAGCTGGTATTCTCAGACTGGGGAGGCCCGTGGTTATTGGGCCCCCAGGCTAAAAATATCAGTCCGCAGTCTCCCAGAATTATCACATCCATTAAATGCAACAATTCTGGCATGTTACGCATTTCATCCCGATTGCCCTGGTGTGGGGGCAATTGGGGTATTATGAGGGGTTAGTAACAGCTCACAGCTGCCACTAAGTGCTATATTAGTAGTGGGTAGAGTCTAAACAGAAACACAGAAAAAATCCTTTATTTGAAATAAAATACAAAAAACCCACTTTCTCCAATTTATTAATCCCTAAACACTCAGGTCTGACGTAATCCACCCAAAGTCCCATGATGATCCCGGTTCTGCTACATACTAAAGTTGCAGAACGCGGGTACATTGGAGAACATGATAATTAGTTGCAATGTTAGTGGAATTTATACACCAAATTCCTGAACCAATACTGCATCTCCTAGCAAAAAAACACATAAAAACATAATGTGGTTTTGATGCGGTACTGATGCAGTTTTTTGCCAGGAGATGCAAATTTGGTGCAGGAATTTGGTGTATAAACCTCAGCACCAAATGTGCATCTCCTGGCAGAAAACCGTACAAAAACCGTGGTTTTGACACAGTTTCAATGTGGTTTTTTGCTAGGAGATGTACATTTGGTGCAGAAATCTGGTGCCTCTTGCCGGTTCTGGGAACCGGTGGTAATTTTAACAGCTGGTTCCCCTGAACCAAAGCGAACCAGCTGAATCCCACCCCTCTATCTAGGAGTTTGCCCCTTAGGCCGGTGTCACATTTGCGATTGCCTCGCGTGTATCTCGCGCGAGTCTCGCGGTGCATCACCTGTTACGAACTCACACTCTCCTCACAGGAGCAGTTCGGTTGCATGTATCTCTATGCAGCTGAGATGCTCCTGTGAGGAGAGTGTGAGTCCGTGACGGGTGATGCACCGCGAGACTCGCGCGAGATACACGCGAGGCAATTGCAAGTGTGACACCCGGCCTTACCCACATTCAATATTCTTACATCAAACACACAACACTATTGCATTCAGCTTAAAGCACCCCATGATGTGGACTTCTGTCTTACATCGTCAATCTGTCCTATGTAATATCAGACTATACAGGATTTGTTTATAGTCTGTAACCATGGAGACACATATGCTTGCACAGGAGCTGTAGACAAAAAAAACACATTTGTATTATGAAAGTCTTATGCACAAGCCTTTCAGGCGGTATTATTCAAGAGCTGTTTGAAGATGAAAAATAGGAGATAAATAAGTATAGTCATATTTCTTTGAGATTTGTATGTTTTTTTTCTCACCTGTGACCTTATAGACTAACGTGTCTGTCCTCTCTTATATTTTATTCTGCGCCATGTACGTCGTCCTCGGTGTTTTTAAATGCAACACTGTGAGAAGGGACAGGTTTCTGAAGTATCCAAAGAAGTCAGGCCCACGGGGAAATTTCTAGCTGTCAGAGTATACGGATTTGAAGAGCATTTGTCGGAAAAGAGAATATCACACGATTTGATTGGGTTCCCAATTCTTTTCTGCTGCTGCAGAATACCCTGTAATTACCTCGCATGGGAAGAGGAACATCTGTTCATGTACACTGTATCAGTATGAAGAGGAGAAAAAAAGCAAATAGAAAGGATTTATTGGGATTAACAGAGCTTTACTGGTGGGCTCAATGGACCTTTTTTATCCTTCGTTTTAGAGAAGGATTAGGCCACCATTATATCTAATTATTCCAAGTAACACAATTCACCAGATGCTCAATGCAGACCTTATTCCAGTGGATAAGCCTGCAGAATCATGACAGCCAATGGGAACTACTAGTACTAATCTAGTGTACCAGGTATTTATTGGGCTGGAATCCTATTTGTGAGATATCATTGCTTGTATCACTCAAGCACTTCAGTGTAAATATATCTTGTACAGCGTCAAGAGGGGAAAATAGAGGCTCGAGAGGAGCTCCGCTATTAAAGCAACAGTGCATAATGAATTAGGAAGCCTATAAGGAGAACCCCAGAGACAGACTGCAAATGAAATAAGCATTACAGGCACTTAGAAGGACGGAAAAGCAAAATGCATTTAATTTCAAACATGGGTCAATGATGATTAGGATGTCACCAGCTCGTAGTCACCAATCATATGGGGTTTTTATTTTTGCATTTATTTAAGCACAATTCTTATCTAAAGAGAGTAATTTAAGACATCTCAGTCTGGATTATCGTGAGGATGTCCGTTGCATTACACTAGATTTTTTTTTATCATGATCCTCGTAAACACCACATCCAGTCAATTGATATACTTAGCTGATTCATATCCCAAATAATTGCTGTGCGTCAGCATCCGATAATGGTGTGCTTGATTTGTTCCTATGAAATGCCGTACATAATTGTCCTTCTGAATGGAAACTGGCTTTGATGACGGTAGCACCTAATTGTATCATTGCTTTTATTTTTTAACCTGTACTTGGCCGATTGTTTTAGGCAACAAGACTACTTTTGCTCTTAGACAGTTTGGAAACCTATTGCTATAAGTATTTGACTCCTAAGGCTATGTGCGCACGCTGAGTATTTGGTGCAGAAAATTTCTGCATCTTCTGGCAGAAAAACGCACCAAAAATGAGGTGCGTATTTGTCTCGTTTTTGGTGGGGGTTTTTTGCTATGCGTTTTTCATAATGAAATCAGTGGATGGAAGGGATGAAAAACACAGGCAAAAACTCACCAAGAATTGACATGCTGCCGAATTGTTCTGCAACTACATATGCAGAGAAAAAATAAGCAACGTGTGCACAGCACTTCAGAATTCTCATTGACTTTGGTGGTATAAGGATAGACATGCAAAACTCCCAAACCGCACAGGTCAACAGCATCTTAAGACTGCTTTCACACTTGCATTGTTTGGCATCAGCCACAGTGCATTGTGTGACAGATGTGACTGATGCTTTGTAAATAGTGTGATAATAAAGGTAACTGAGAGAGGGGGGGAGATAGAGAGGAAGAGAGAGGGAGAGAAAGAAAGAGAGGAGGGAGAGAGAGGGGGAGGAAGAGAGAGAGGGAAGGGAGGGGGAGGGAGAGAGAGGGAGGGGTAGAGAGAGAGAGGGAGGGGGAGGGAAAGGAGGAGGAAGAGGGAGGGAAGGGAGGGGGAGAGAGAGAGAAGAGAGGGAGAGGGAGAGAGGAAGAGAGAGAGAGGAAGAGAGAGGGAGAGAGGGAGGGAGAGACAGGAAGAGAGGGAGAGCGAGAGGAGGGAGAGAGAGGGGGAGGAAGAGAGAGAGGGAAGGGAGGGGGAGGGAGAGAGAGGGAGAGGTAGAGAGAGGGAAGAGAGAGAGAGGGAGAGAAAGAGGGAGAGAGAGAGGTAGAGAGAGGGAGGGAGAGAGTGAGCGAAAGAGACGGAAAGAGGGAGAGAGGAGGAGGGAGAGAGGGAGAAAGGGTGAGGGAGAGAGAAGAGAGAGAGAGAGACCAGGAGTGCTTTTACACGATTTAGAACATCCTGCTGAACATGCTCAGTAGAATGTGATGGAATCCTGCACTGGAATCCGTCACCAGAAGCATGACGACGGAATCCAGCACCATAGACATTCATTATGCCTCTTAACGGATCCCAACAGAAAAAAACGTTATATTGCGCTTTCCTCCTGCCCGACGGTCAGTGACTAAACGACTGATGTGCCGCGGGGCGGATGCAACGCAAGACCGTCAGTTGCAATCCGCCCTTAATAGAAGTCTATGAGGAATAAACGGATTCCTGCAAAGGTTACCGTAATTCCTCAAGGCGGCAGATTGCAATGGATGCAAAACAACGCAAGTGTGAATGCAGCCTTAGACGCACAGAGCGCGGAGATTTTATGAAATCACATTTACGTTGCTTGGACATTTAGGCCATGTTCACATGTAGCATAAATGCTGCAATTTTTCTGTGGCTTTTTTTGCACAGAAATTCTGCTGTGTTTAACTTTCCAAGAAGTCTAAAGACACCTCTGGACTGTACAGAAAAAAATCATGTAAAACACTGCATTTACTTTTTTAAGTGCAGAATAAAAGCTTTTCTGTAGTGTAAAAACCACATTAAAATTGCAGTTTCACAAATGCACTAAAAACGCATCAAATAAGGGGGAAAAGGCATAAAAGAAATGCTGCAAAAATGCAATAACCAGAGAAGATTGTTATTATGTAGTTTTGTGCAGACACCTACAGAAAACAATAAGCAGTATTTATGCAAGGTGTGAACATAACCTTAAAGACACAAAAGCTGGATATCCTATAGCGAAGCTACATAAAGATGAGAAAGTTACGACTATGAATGAACAAAAAATAAATCCATAAGTCCCAACTAGAGATGAGCATGAGGCAGAGATAATATCGCGCCAGCCCTGGATAATCTGAAGCTGCTCCAAGAATGCAGGAAGATAGGAGATTTGTGGCCTTCGTCCAGCTGACGGGTACCGCGGACCTGGACCAGAGACCCATGAATTGATCAGCTCATCTT
Source organism: Anomaloglossus baeobatrachus (assembly GCF_048569485.1). Classification (NCBI taxonomy): domain Eukaryota; kingdom Metazoa; phylum Chordata; class Amphibia; order Anura; family Aromobatidae; genus Anomaloglossus; species Anomaloglossus baeobatrachus. The sequence continues at coordinate 101,125,837 of NC_134359.1, read as the reverse complement.
TACTATCAGCCATCTTAGATACAGCAGGACAGCCCTGGATTAGGGTCTACACCCTGGAGTTTCGGGTGTCTGATGAATGACCCTCACTGCCATCACCTCACTGATATCTCTTTTGCCACGGTGGAAAGACATGGCAAATGGGGGTGGTTTGGGGTGTCTATGGGCATGGTTATAAGTTGTCCGTCTTTCTGTTCTTCAAAGGTTGAGAAGTATTGGCATGGTGTTAAAGAGGTACCATTAAAAAGCAAAGTGGCCACATCAGTGTAAAGCTGAGACAGGAGGCTTTTTCTAAATACCTTCTACTGTCCATTCTGCCTGTGAGAGGCGCTATCCCTGTCCGCTCATCCCTATCACGTGACCCAGGCTGCAGTGACCTCTTATGTCTGGTGATGTCACGTCAACTTCAGAAATTGGAAGTTGACCGACGTCACCAAAACGGGACCCAGTGTCCGTGAGTGACTGGGCTTTAAGCAGAGTTTTATTTCACGTAACAACCCATCATCTCATGCATTCTCTCCTTCACCGCAGAGCGCCACAAGCAGGAGCAATGCTGGGCTGTGATGTGCGGTGAAACTCCGCTCAAAGCCCAGTCACACACGGAGCCATTACGGAAGTTGGCGTGACATCACCGGACATCAGAGGTCACTGCAGCCAGGGGTTACGTGATGGGGATGAGCGGACAGCGATAGCGCCACTCACAGGCAGAATGGACAACAGAATGTATTTAGGAAAAGCTTTCTGTCTCAGCTGTACATCAATGTGGCCACTGTGCTTTGTAGTGCACCACCCCTTTAAAGTTGAAAGGAAAATAAGATAATGGCGTATATTACAAAGATTAATAACTTTACAAAGGCAAATCAATAATTAAGTAATAACAAGTTTAGCTATTCTTTCAGTTCATCCCTGCAGGTGGCTTCTTTTTTTACATCTCAGATAACCCCTCGGAGACTTCCTCAGACTCCCTTTAGCAATGTAGCTAAGTTGTAGTCACAGACCAAAGCTCTCCACTAATGTAGCGAAGCTAAAAGGAAGCCAAGGCGCAAGATTGAAAAAAAATAAGCATCGCCTTTAGGTACTGACTTGCCTATCATGTTTAATATCAGGAGCCTATCATTTTTAATATCAGGACTGGGCACCTACAATAATATACAAGTGTGATACCCATTGAGGTGATGATGCGAAAAACTATCTTGGGCACACACTGCAGCACACTCTCCATGCCATGTCCCTATACAGTGTGTCCACCCATATCCTGTCCACTGCCATTAACTTGAGAAAGGCGGCAGCTATAGGACTAGAAGTGGTGTCTAGGTATAGTAAATTAGCCATGCGCTATGCAATGAAACCACCTTTAGCGCCACCTGGTGGAAAACAAAGGAGTTAGCATTTTTATCTAGAAAACGGAACGAGATAGAGAAAAAAAGTGAATTAAAAAATTGTAGGGCATCATCAATTCAATATGAATCGACACGTTGTATACAGAAATGCTATATTATTAGAACGTGTAAAACTCACAAGGCTGCAAACGTGAAGCGATACCTAGACACCACTTCTATGCCTATAGCTGCCGCCGTTCTCAAGTTAATGGTGGTGGACTGGATATGGGTGGCCACACTGTATTTGTCATATGTCACAATCTCCTTTTGGAGACTAGGTCAGGTTGATGTATATGATATTAACCAATGAACAGCTGCTATAAAGCAACATTTAGTAAATGTGCCCAATTCTACAATTTGTGTATCTTCCATATTTGTAGGTACTTGATTTGTAACTGAAACGGATAAACAATACAATACTTGCCATGCTGGCTGACATTGTGTGTAGGGCTGTAATGCTTCCTACAAAAATATTCATTAATTGGGGTGAACATTTCAAGTTGGCGTTAATGAATATGAAGAGCAAACGTCAATCTTTGTCAGTTGTACCCATCAAAACTGCAGCTTGTAATAAACACCCCTCTTGCGGCTTTACTGGTTTTATCGAGCCCACAGTGTGTTTCTTCTTAGAGACAAATCACTGGATGTACGGCATATCAGCATGCGCAGCTAATAGTTTTAATGGCATTTACTTAACTAGCCGTGGCTCAAAATCCCCAACCAATGTGAACCAATTTTCTTGAAGTAAGCCTGTATTATGTTATTCTCCCAAAGGCCATTTACTACATTGGGCATAGTACGCTTTACTGCATTGAGATTTTTTTTTTTACATTTCTCACTTAATTCACATTTCCGGCTTATCTGAGTTTTATCTAAGAAGATCTTGATAGTTAACGCTAATGTCACAATCAAAGGTATGGAGCTGACGTGCTCCCTCTTCTACTGTAACGTTTAAAGAGCTGATCAGCTTACCCTGTGGGAGTGAGCTCCGGCTTTCCGGAATTGTAGAACGTGCCCTGTCAGCCTCTGGAGAGCCTAGGGTTGCATGCGTTATATTGCAAATCTTTGCAGAAAACTATTTTCATGTGAGATGGAAAATAGACTTGGGTAGTAAGTGACACTTATTAAAGGGATCCTGTCCACAGGTTTTTCTTCTATAAGCTGCTGCCACCACCAGTAAGCTCTTATATACAGCATTCTAGAATACATATACATAGGCTATAAGAGCCCAAGCCGATCTGTATAACTGTAAAACATCTTTTATTATACTCATCTGTGGGCCGGTCCAGTCCGATGGGCATCACTGGTCTTGGTCCGGTGCCTCCTATCTTCTTGCCATCTCCATCCTCATTCTTGCTTCACGTCATCCACAAGGAGTCCTCCATTGCGTTTCTGCGCACACGCACTTCTCTCTGCCCTGCAGAGCAAAGTACTGTAATGCAATGCACAGGCGCAGGTAAAGGTCAAAGACCACCCACACATACTTAGGGTAGAAAGAAGTGTACATGCTCAGGACTGGAATGGCGTACACTGTATGGATGATGGAGGACGTATCATCCACATGAATCAAGAAGGAAGAGGGCGATTGAAAGAAAATAAGAGATGCCGGACCGAGACCAGCGACGCCCATCGGACTGGACCACCCCGCAGTGAGTATAATAAAAGCTGTTTTTATATACAGTATTCTAGCATGCTATATATAAGGGCTCACTGGTGCTGGCTGCAGCTGATAGGGGAAAAACGTGATAAAGATCAGGCACAATGAATCGGGTATTTGCCGTGTTATCGCCAAAGGAATACATGTTGATTGATTATTTAATCTCTTTATTCTTTGTACAGGTCAAAGCATTTCAAAGATCGTAGTCTCCTTCATCAGAACATCAAATAAATAACATCGACAAAAATGATCTCTGAAACGCGTTGACCTGTACAAAGAATAAATAGGTGAAATAATCAATCAACATCTATTCTCAGCCCTAATCAAACTGAGAAAATAGTCGCAGCATGCATCAAGTCTATGGGTGCGAGAGAAAAATTGCATTGCACTCGGATGACACTGGAGTGCAGTGTGCTAATCACATCAGCTGGCAATGGAGGAGATTAGTCCCTCTCTCTCCACCGCAGCGCTCGCTATGTCCTCGACAGCTGTGATCACATCACAGGATTGGATCACAGTGTCATGACACTTGTCTTACACTCGCAGCACAGTGGGAGCTGAGAGTTGCATCTGATGCACTCACATCAGATGCCATACGCTCATGTGGCCTTAGCCTTATTCACAACCTTCTTTGAGATGCTTGAGGCTGCACAGGACGACCGTCTACAAGTGGCCCTCAAGTCATAGGTTGTGCACCCCTGATCCAATGGATGCCTTTATAAATATCTAGAATTACAGACACTTCTGGTAGATAGATCTTCGTTGAATCATTGTGGCTGGTCCTGATTTGAATAGGAAAGGGAAGTTACATGAGGAAAAACATAGATTTGCACAGCCAACTTCTAATTCCAGTGAAACTGATAGATCCATCATGTACCACCTTCCCCCTTAAACTTGTGGACAAAACTTAGTCACCTTTTATAAGACTATAAAGTCCCCTTACTGACCTATTGGAATAACGGAATCTTTCTTACAATTTGTTAGTCAGTGGCCCTTTGCCAGAAACCTCTATGGAAGCGAATAGTCTATTGCAAGATTAGATTTGCTGATAACTGAATACCTTTTAATTAAATCTGTCAACCAATTTTCTTGAAAATTATTGACGATCCTCTTATTCAGATTACAAATGAATTTGGTATGTTTCCAGGCCGTATCTGCCGTCCTCTATCTGCACTCAGTACAGTACATTCTGTTTCCGATAGAAAATGCTAAGAGGACCTTGTATAGAACATACATGGCGGCAGGTGCTTATAATGTGATAGACATCCGGCCCTTTACCTATGTGACCCCAGTTCAGTCTAATAAGGGTGTATCGTGAAAGGAAGAATACCACCTTTAATCAGGAGGGACTCAAAGTTTGCATAATAATGGGCGGCACGGTGGCTCAGTGGTTAGCACTGCAGTCTTGCAGCGCTGGGGTCCTGGGTTCAAATCCCACCAAGGACACCATCTGCAAGGAGTTTGTATGTTCTCCCCGTGTTTGCGTGGGTTTCCTCCGGGTACTCCGGTTTCCTCCCACATTCCAAAGACATACAGATAGGGACTCTAGATTGTGAGCCCCAATGGGGACAGTGTTGCCAATGTATGTAAAGTGCTATGGAATTAATAGCGCTATATAAATGAATAAAATTATTATTAATTATTATTATTATAATAATCAAGGAGCGTTTCTTTCCCATAATAACTCTAATTTTCCATTAAATGAAGCCATTTACATTTCATTCTTCCAACCAACATATTTTAGAAAATTGTTTTATTGAGTTCAGAGCCATTCATTCAGGATCTTCATTTATTTATCCAGCTCATCAGCACTTTTTATCTCTGATGGATTCCGGTTCATCGTGTACAGATCAAAACAGGGAGAAACAAAAGATATAAAAATCCCTAGTGTAAGCTATATTTTAACACTTTCAGTGTTGGAGGATGTGTGAGTGTTATAATACAAAGACTAGTTTATGAAATGTGCATTTATGGATACTGGTGCAGTGATAAATTTGTATACTTCTCAACAGTAATTGAACCCAAGATGAAAACCTCTATATAACATCAGATGGATGTGGAGATATACAGTCATATGAAAAAGTTTGGGCACCCCTATTAATGTTAACCTTTTTTCTGTATAACAATTTGGGTTTTTGCAACAGCTATTTCAGTTTCATATATCTAATAACTGATGGACTCAGTAATATTTCTGGATTGAAATGAGGTTTATTGTACTAACAGAAAATGTGCAATCTGCATTTAAACTAAATTTGACAGGTGCATAAGTATTGGCACCTTTATCAATTTCTTGTTTTGAACACGCCTAACTACTTTTTACTGACTTACTGAAGCACTAAATTGGTTTTGTAACCTCATTGAGCTTTGAGCTTCATAGGCAGGTGTATCCAATCATGAGAAAAGGTATTTAAGGTGGCCACTTGCAAGTTGTTCTCCTATTTGAATCTCCTATGAAGAGTGGCATCATGGGCTCCTCAAAACAACTCTCAAATGATCTGAAAACAAAGATTATTCAACATAGTTGTTCAGGGGAAGGATACAAAAAGTTGTCTCAGAGATTTAAACTGGCAGTTTCCACTGTGAGGAACATAGTAAGGAAATGGAAGAACACAGGTACAGTTCTTGTTAAGCCCAGAAGTGGCAGGCCAAGAAAAATATCAGAAAGGCAGAGAAGAAGAATGGTGAGAACAGTCAAGAACAATCCACAGACCACCTCCAAAGACCTGCAGCATCATCTTGCTGCAGATGGTGTCACTGTGCATCGGTCAACAATACAGCGCACTTTGCACAAGGAGAAGCTGTATAGGAGAGTGATGCAAAAGAAGCCGTTTCTGCAAGCACGTCACAAACAGAGTCACCTGAGGTATGCAAAAGCACATTTGGACAAGCCAGTTACATTTTGGAAGAAGGTCCTGTGGACTGATGAAACAAAGATTGAGTTGTTTGGTCATACAAAAAGGTGTTATGCATGGAGGCAAAAAAACACGGCATTCCAAGAAAAGCACTTGCTCCCCACAGTAAAATTTGGTGGAGGTTCCATCATGCTTTGGGACTGTGTGGCCAATGCCGGCACCGGGAATCTTGTTAAAGTTGAGGGTCGCATGGATTCAACTCAGTATCAGCAGATTCTTGACAATAATGTGCAAGAATCAGTGAGGAAGTTGAAGTTACGCAGGGGATGGATATTTCAGCAAGACAATGATCCAAAACACCGCTCCAAATCTACTCAAACATTCATGCAGAGGAACAATTACAATGTTCTGGAATGGCCATCCCAGTCCCCAGACCTGAATATCATTGAACATCTGTGGGATGATTTGAAGCGTGCTGCCCATGCTCGGCGACCATCAAACTTACCTGAACTGGAATTGTTTTGTAAACAGGAATGGGCAAATATACCTTCATCCAGGATACAGGAACTCATTAAAAGCTACAGAAAGCGACTAGAGGCTGTGATTTTTGCAAAAGGAGGATCTACAAAATATTAATGTCACTTTTATGTTGAGGTGCCCATACTTTTGCACCTGTCAAATTTTGTTTAAATGCAGATTGCACATTTTCTGTTGGTACAATAAACCTCATTTCAATTCAGAAATATTACTGAGTCCATAAGTTATTAGATATATGAAACTGAAATAGCTGTTGCAAAAACCCAAATTGTTATACAGAAAAAAGGTTAAAATTAATAGGGGTGCCCAAACTTTTTCATATGACTGTAATATGACCTCATAGACTTACTGCAGCATCACTCAACTCAAAGCTGATTCTATTTAAATACATTTTTGAAGGTGGAGTTATCTTCTGGGCAGCATCCGTCCCATAGCCTGGAAGAGCTCATTTGCATAGAGTGCTTGAAGATGATATATCCACAACAAGGCATCTGATATGAGGCAGACATTGTTGTGTGTAGTTGCCAGTGTTTGTGTAGGGCACTGTAAATGTTCTGGGTGTTGTCTGGGTGTGGGGGTGTGTGAGAGCGGTGTTGTATGTGTGTTGCGTTGTGTGTGTTGCGTTGTTTTTGGAGCGCTGTGTGTCTGCAGTGTTGTCTGTGTGTGGTGCTGTGTGTGTTGCGCGGTTTGTGTGGGTGTGGGGTGTGTGTGTGTTTTGGGGGAGGTATGTTTTGTGCAGTGTGTGTGTTGCGCGGTATGTGCGTATATTTGTGTATACCGCGGTGTTTGTGTGTTGGGTGTTGTGTGTGTGCGGCATTGTCTGTGTGTGGGTGTCTGTGTAGGGCGGTGTTTGTGGTTCCCAGTGTGTGTGTGGTGTGTTGTGCGGTGCGCGTGTGGCGCTGTGTGTGTGTTTTGGGGGAGGTGTGCACCCCCATTGTGCTCCATCCCCCATGCTGCGCACCCCCCATCGTGCTCCATCCCCCATGCTGCGCACCCCCCATCGTGCTCCATCCCCCATGCTGCGCACCCCCATTGTGCTCCATCCCCCATGCTGCGCACTCCCCATCGTGCTCCATCCCCCATGCTGCGCACCTCCCATCGTGCTCCATCCCCCATGCTGCGCACCCCCATCGTGCTCCATCCCCCATGCTGTGCACCCCCCATCGTGCTCCATTCCCCATGCTGCGCACCCCCCATCGTGCTCCATCCCCCATGCTGCGCACTCCCATCGTGCTCCATCCCCCATGCTGCGCACTCCCCATCGTGCTCCATCCCCCATGCTGCGCACTCCCCATCGTGCTCCATCCCCCATGCTGCGCACCCCCATCGTGCTCCATCCCCCATGCTGCGCACCCCCCATCGTGCTCCATCCCCCATGCTGCACACCCCCATCGTGCTCCATCCCCCATGCTGCGCACCCCCCATCGTGCTCCATCCCCCATGCTGCGCACTCCCCATCGTGCTCCATCCTGCATGCTGCGCACTCCCCATCGTGCTCCACAGTCACACATCAGACAGTATACACGCACACATCTGATCGCATACACTCACACCCCACTTCTCCCTGTGCCCTCCGGTGGGCGGTCCCAGCAGCTGTGCTGCACGCCGTGCTTCTCTGCCGACACTCACAGATACGATCGCATACACTTACACATCAGAACACACGCACACACCCAATCGCATACACGCACACACACACCCGATCGCATACACGCACACACACATCCGATCGCATACACGCACACACACACCCGATCGCATACACGCACACACACACACGATCGCATACACGCACACACACACTGACGATATCGCACATACGTGCTCACACACTCACAACATCCAGAGATACCACATGCTTCCGGCCATGTGATCCTCCGGCAGATCCTGGAAGGTCACTGCACGCACAGTATCGCCGCCGAAAAGTAAGCGATATCACTGGATGTTGTGAGTGTGTGGATGCGATCTGATGTGTGTGTGAGGTGTGTGTGAGAGTGAGTGAGTGTGATCTGATGTGTGTGTGTCTGTTCTTATGTGTGTGCGTGTGTGTGTGTTCCGCCGCTGCAGGACCTTGATGCGCTCACCTGCTCCCAGTCGGCGTCTGGTGAGTATGACTGCGGGGTCTTCTTTCAACTGTCTTCTCTCTTCTGGGGGTGCCCGCTGCCTATAATGAAGTGTCTTGCAGTGTCTTTAACTCTTTCACCGCTGCATGACACTTCATTATTGACCGCAGCGTATGCCGGCTCCCTGCACATGTGTACCGGGAGCCGGTGTTCGCTGGTAACCATGATACACATCGGGTAACTAAGGGAAGCGCTTCCTGTAGTTACGCGATGTGTATCATGGTTACCAGCGTACACCGGCTCCGTCACGATCCCAGCATCGCAAGGTTATGTCCGCCGGGGGCGGGGCCGAGTTTGCCAACGTGTGGCGGGGGCGAGCGGGCGAGGCGTCAGCGTATGCCGGCTCCCTGCACATGTGTACTGGGAGCCGGTGTACGCTGGAGCGGGCGATGCGTGCGGAGGGCCGGGGCGAGCGGCTAATCCATGCCGGGGGCGGGGCCAGGCCGAGGCGAGTGGCCAATCCGTGGGGGGGGCAGGGTCAGGCCGAGCCCGGCGGCCAATCCGACAGTTTTCGCGCTAACGACACTTTCACGGTGACACTGTCACGGTGACACAATTTTGGAGCAAGACAGACAGACAGAATAGGGCAATTATATATATAGATAACAAAATATTTACAAAAATGTGAGGAGTATACCCACTTTTGTGAGATACTATTTATATATATATATATATATATATATATATGTATATATATATATATATATATATATATATATATATATATACAGTGCCTACAAGTAGTATTCAACCCCCTGCAGATTTAGCGGGTTTGATAAGATGCAAATAAGTTAGAGACTGCAAACGTCAAACAAGAGCAGGATTTATTAACAGATGCATAAATCTTACAAACTAACAAGTTATGTTGCTCAGTTAAATTTTAATAAATTTTCAACATAAAAGTGTGGGTCAATTATTATTCAACCCCTAGGTTTAATATTTTGTGGAATAACCCTTGTTTGCAATTACAACTTATAATCGTCTTTTATAAGACCTGATCAGGCCTGCACAGGTCTCTGGAGTTATCTTGGCCCACTCCTCCATGCAGATCTTCTCCAAGTTATCTAGGTTCTTTGGGTGTCTCATGTGTACTTTAATCTTGAGCTCCTTCCACAAGTTTTCAATTGGGTTAAGGTCAGGAGACTGACTAGGCCACTGCAACACCTTGATTTTTTCCCTCGTGAACCAGGCCTTGGTTTTCTTGGCTGTGTGGTTTGGGTCGTTGTCTTGTTGGAAGATGAAATGACGACCCATCTTAAGATCCTTGATGGAGGAGCGGAGGTTCTTGGCCAAAATCTCCAGGTAGGCCGTGCTATCCATCTTCCCATGGATGCGGACCAGATGGCCAGGCCCCTTGGCTGAGAAACAGCCCCACAGCATGATGCTGCCACCATCATGCTTGACTGTAGGGATGGTATTCTTGGGGTCGTATGCAGTGCCATCCAGTCTCCAAACGTCACGTGTGTGGTTGGCACCAAAGATCTCAATCTTGGTCTCATCAGACCAGAGAACCTTGAACCAGTCTGTCTCAGAGTCCTCCAAGTGATCATGAGCAAACTGTAGACGAGCCTTGACATGACGCTTTGAAAGTAAATGTACCTTACGGGCTCGTCTGGAACGGAGACCATTGCGGTGGAGTACGTTACTTATGGTATTGACTGAAACCAATGTCCCCACTGCCATGAGATCTTCCCGGAGCTCCTTCCTTGTTGTCCTTGGGTTAGCCTTGACTCTTCGGACAAGCCTGGCCTCGGCACGGGTGGAAACTTTCAAAGGCTGTCCAGGCCGTGGAAGGCTAACAGTAGTTCCATAAGCCTTCCACTTCCGGATGATGCTCCCAACAGTGGAGACAGGTAGGCCCAACTCCTTGGAAAGGGTTTTGTACGCCTTGTGACCCTCCACGATCTTGTCTCTGATGGCCTTGGAATGCTACTTTGTCTTTCCCATGTTGACCAAGTATGAGTGCTGTTCACAAGTTTGGGGAGGGTCTTAATTAGTCAAAAAAGGCCGGAAAAAGAGATAATTAATCCAAACATATGAAGCTCATTGTTCTTTGTGCCTGAAATAATTCTTAATACTTTAGGGGAACCAAACAGAATTCTTGTGGTTTCAGGGGTTGAATAATAAATGACCCTCTGAATAAACTTTTCTTTATTTAAAAAAAAAAAAAAGAAAAAGAAATAACATTCTTTTTTGCTGCAGTGCATTTCACACTTCCAGGCTGATCTACAGTCCAAATGTCACAATGCCAAGTTAATTCCGAATGTGTAAACCTGCTAAATCTGCAGGGGGTTGAATACTACTTGTAGGCACTGTATATATATATATATATATATATATATATATATATATATATATATATATACATACAGCGATGAATCAAGTATTGAACACATCACCAATTTTCTGTGTAAATATATTTAAGATGCTACAGACTATAATTTCTCACATGTTGGTAACAACCCATCCAATCCACACATTCAAAGAAATGAAACCATAGATGTCCATACATTTGGTGATGTGTAATATCGAGAAATGATGCAGGAAAAAAAGTTTTGAATTTGCTCACTGAAATGTATTTAATACTTCTTACAAAAGCCTTTGTTGGTGATGACCTCTTCAAAACCCATTGGACAGCTCTACTAATAATTGTTTTAAATCTTCTGTCTGATATTTTGTGTGGAGCACCCGATTGTGGTCAGATTATGGTGAAATTATGTACTTTTCACTTCCAGATTATGAACCCAACAGTGCTCACTGAAACCTTCAGTAGTTTAGAAATGTTTCTGAAACCAATGCCATCAGCATGGTTTGCAACAATAAGGTTGCAAAGGTCTTGAGACAGCTCACTGGTTTTACCCATCATGTGATGTTTCTTGTGTGGCACTTTGGTAGTGAGACTGCTTTTTATAGGCCATCTGTTGAACCAGCTAATATTATTTTTCACTAAGTTGTAGCATTGCTTTGTAAATAGTGACAGATTTCAGCTGGTGTCATGACTTTCCATGGCTTTTTGCACCTTTCTTTCTTCATTTGTTCAATACTTTTACCCTGTGTCATTTCTCATTATTACACATCATTAGAGTTATGCAGATCTATGGTTTGATTGGTTGTTACCGACATCTGGTGAAAAATGAATGCCAACAACACCTTAACAAACATATTTACTTAGAAAAATTGGTGGCATGTTCAATATTTGTTTCACTTGTTTGTGTGTGTGTGTGTGTGTGTGTGTCTGTGTGTGTGTGTGTGTGTGTGTGTGTATATATATATATATATATATATATATATATATACATACACATACGTATAAAGTCAGATTGGACTTCACAACTGAATTATATCTTTTAATGCCGATACTAAGCCTACCCCAACAAGTGAAATCCTGATAATAGGTACAGTAATTGTGGGAGAGTAGGTGAGTAGTGTAATGGCTGGGCACCCATATAAGTTGTACAGAGCCTGCTTGAACGGGAGACACCCTTTTACTTGGGACATGAGGCCAAGCACAGTCTCCCCCCCCCCCCACCCCAGTAGTGTCTGTAATATATTAAATTAGGTTACAGAGGCATAACCCCTTGAACGTATGAAATCGATTTATACAATTTGCTATATATTTAGACAGAATGCAACTGCAAAATGTTGTTCAAAAGTGGAATTTGGTTTCCAAAGTCATTCATTGAAAATTGTGAAGGCTTTAATTAACAGGAATACTCGTATATGTCGTTAAAATTGCACTTGATTTTGCATCAACATAACATGAAAATTCAATTGTTCTTCATGTGGTCCTGTAGGTACATCTGTCTTTTATATATGTAAGGTTTAATGCGCTTTTCTTGTACCTATAAATTAAATAAAGCATTTAATCCTTTTTTATAGACCGACCCGAAATCTGGAACCCTTTTTATTTGGTCTAATAGCTTAAAAGTAAAGAAATGGATGTAGAAATATATAAGCAGTAATACAGTAAATTCTGTCCGCTCCTCGGCTCGTAGCCACACACAAACCGAGTTATTTCATTTTAATGGATGCTTCAATTTCTTTTGTCTCTCACTTTCGGCTCTTTTGAATATCCTGCAGGCCCAGCTCTCTAGAGGATTGTGTACGCAATCAGATATTTCATCTGGAAAGCTGTCCTTCAATCTCGCCTGTTATTCATATTCTGTAACGGCGGATGGAGAAGGTTCACAGAAATCTGTATAACTTGATGCAGCGTTTAATGCTGGAGTAGGAAATTATCCCACCTTTTTTTGTGCATTCTGTCATCGCTGACAAGGTGCAATAGGCCAAGTAGATGTAGCAATGCAAAGACGGGTTTCTAAAATGGCTACAAACAAAATCTGTGAATAATTTTCACACATAAAAAGTACTTCTTGCTCACTCCTGCCTTTTATTGTATTCAGCACAGATGGCGTTGGAGATATACTGTACTGTATTTTTCGCTAAATTTGGCAAATATTTCGGATAGTGTTCTGTGTAAAGGTTAGAGAACAGTTAAATCTTAATAAAATTCTTAATTAAATATGTCCTTAGTAAGTGTCTCAAGTCTCTCTTCCATATTACAATCTAGTAACCTTGAAATAAAGGCTGTATTGCTTGAAACTCTATTAAAGTGAACCTGTCAGGTCCAACATGCACCCAGAACCACGAGCAGTTCTGGGTGCATCTTGCTAATCGCTGCCTAACTGTCCCAGCACATACTACCATACATAAAGAGATCGTTAGAAAATTTATTTCTAAAGATCCTTTATGATATGCTAATGAGCATAGTGACTAGTATTTTCCCCCTCTAGTCCACCCTCTTAGTGTGCTAGTACGCCCACAGAAGCGTGCTAACATGCTATTCAGTGCCCAGCGTGATCGGCATAGACGCGCGTACCTGTGTCAATTGTCGCCACCTCAGACGCCGGGTTTAGTCTCAGTGCGCATGATCAGAAGTCCGGGCACTTCAGGTGATTCACACTAGATCCCTCTGAAGCCGGGATGCGTACGCCCGGCTTCATAGTGCTCATGGCCGTATGTACCGGGACTTCTGATCATGTGCACTGAGCCTAAACCTAGTGTTGAAGTGGTAACAATGGACACCGGTATGTGCGTCTATGCTGATAACGTTTGTAGATTTAGACCCCGATACATCAAGGTGGTTTCACCAAAAGTCTAGCGTCACACGCCTTAGAATGTTGCAACATTAGCATTTTTACATTGGTCCTTACTAGATGAGCAAACCAGAGGTTCATCGTTTGTACCAAACACAGACTTTGCAAAAACAACAGAGTTCGAGGTTCAAGTGCTTTATGTATGCAAATCAGTCGCGTGAGCATCGCTGTGCTCAGGTACGCTTGGTGGTCAATTCAGTGGGAGTCACTTGTAGTTTTTGATCGGCTTGCACTGGGGCTAACGACAGCACGATCGAATGTAGTGTGCACAAAACAAAAAAATGGAAAAACACTGCCCAAGCTCTACCGGAAGTGATCTGTTTATGACTGGCTGCATGTGGTCGGAGACCCAAACTGCCCAATTAGTGACTTCAATAGGGGTTCAAGTCAAGTCTGGGTCCCAAACCGATTTTCTTCAAAAGTCTGGCTGCACCCGCCGAACCGAACTTCCACGTTTCCACTCATCTCTACTGGCTGGTAGGTTTTTACAATAACTGTAAATTTACCTATGAGGAGTCATAGAAAACTTGTAGAAGTCATTCATAAACCTTATGTATTTGGGTTTGCTTTGCTCTATGCATTAGTAGATTTAGACCCCGATACATCAAGGTGGTTTCACCAAAATTCTAGCTTCAAGCACTCTAAAATGTTGCAACATTTGTGTTTTTACACTGGTCCTGACCAGTTCCTCCGTAATGGGCATAGCTGGGACAAGGTGTGGCAAACTCTGCCTGTCAAGATCTTTGGCTGGAGTAGACCTCTTCCGGCGAAGGCACACGGTAGTTGTCAGAAGCGAAATTCCTTAACGACCCATGACGTACTGGGTACGTCATGTATCGTGTGCGATTAATCCCTGCCCCCTGCCGTGGGCAGGCCGCGGCAATCCGCGCACATATCAGCTGTTTTCAACAGCTGACATGTGTGCCTGATAGTGGCGGGTGGAATCGCTTCCACCCCCGTCTATTAACCCCTTAATCTCGCTGCCAAAATCTGGCAGCGAGATGTATATGCGCGCCGCCATTATGCCGACTTACCCCGCCCCCATCGGAAGTCATGTGACATGATCATGTGACTTCCGGTGGTTGCCATGGTAGCACAGGTTCATGTGATGATGCCTGTAGCTAACATGAGTCATTTACTCTCAATGCCGGAATACAGCCAGCATTGAAAGTAAAGCAGCATATCTGCAGATCTTAGCTCTATAGCTGTGATTTGGAGATATGGCAGAGCGATCAGATTGCTGATCGCCATAGTCCCCTAGGGGGGCTAGTAAAATTAAAAAAAAAGTTAAAAAAAGTTTTAAAATTTTTTTAAAAAAAACAAAAAACCTAAACGTTTAAATCAACCCCCTTTCACCCCATTGAAAATTAAAGGGTTAAAAAAATAAAAAATATACACATATTTGGTATCGCCGCGTTCAGAAATGCCCGATCTATCAAAATATAAAGTCAATTAATCTGATTGGTAAATTGCGTAGCAGCAAAAAAATTCCAAATGCCAAAATTACGTTTTTTGGTCACCGCAAATTTTGCACAAAATGCAATAACAAGCGATCAAAACCTAGCATCTGCACAAAAATGGTACAGGTAAAAACATCAGCTTGAGACACAAAAAATAAGCCATCACTGAGCCATAGATCAAGAAAAACGAGAACGCTACGGGATTTGGAAAATGGCGCAAAACGTGTGCCACTTTTTTTGGACTTTTTTGGACAAGCTTGTGAATTTTTTTTAACCCCTTAGATACAAGTAAACCTATTCATGTTTGGTGTTTACAAACTCACACCGACCTCAGGCATCACAACGACACATCAGTTTTACCATATAGTGAACACGATGAATAAAATATCCCAACAACTATTGTGCGATCACACTTTTTTTTCAATTTTTCCGCACTTGGAATTTTGTTTGCCATTTTCCAGTACACTATATGGTAAAACGTATGGTTCCATTTAAAACTACAACTTGTCCCGCAAAAAACAAGCCCTTATATGGCAAGATTGACGAAAAAAATAAAAAAGTTACGGCTCTCGGAAGAAAGAGAGGGTCAAAAAAACCCTGGAAAAAACGCAAAATGCCCCTGGGCTGAAGGGGTTAAGAGGTGCATGCCTCTTATTCACTTTGGTACATCTTACCGTAGTGCTGCCTTCATTAATACTGGAATACAAAATGCCAGTCGTAATGAATTGGACCTCTACTTCCTCGGCCTAATTTTCGTGTAGCGATTGCTACAATGGAAAACTGTGGCTACTTACATAATGAATATGTAGCAGTCCTTGGTAGTGCTCTGATTGGATTGTTACTCTGGGGTGGCTTGAAATATATATGATTGAAAACAATGGGATTTATCCGTTCAGATTAATTTGTTCTGTCTGCACAAAATGTCACCTACAGGGCTTGAATGCTTTCAAATTGCTTGTTCCAGTATAATGAGCATAAACTTCTGAGTTACACGATCACTGCTCCTTGATGTGACCTTTTTAAAGAGAAGGAATTCTTTCCCATTTACGATTAAATAGAGAACATGACAAAAGCATGGTGTTTAGATAAGCGTGCGGGAAATCGCTAATAATACAAATTTATTTTTATGTAGTATTGAGATGGCGCTGTGTATACAGGAAACACATCTATCCAAACTGTTAAATAAAACCAGCTTGAAAGAGAATGTGAAATTTGCTGTAATGTCTTCACCGGAAAAGAGAGTTGTCGGGTGATGGAGCCTGATTGCTTCTTTCAGTAATATTGCGTTTGTTAGGTTCTGCTGATTTACAAGCAGGAAAACCACAGCTTAGAGATTGTGCATCGTGAAATTAGAGCTTTAGGGAAAAAAGCAGCAAAATTAGTAGAAAAGAAAAGTTGAGTAGTTTCCCAATCTGATTCAACCCAATGATTTTCAAAGGTCTTAAAAAATTAAACACATTCCACGTGTCCTCATCGCAGGACAGTTAAAAGACTGGAAAAACCTCAGGACTGGCAGAGAATTTGGCAGGCGAGCAAAAACCGGCACCAAAACTGAATCCAGTACAGAAGACCAAACTGCGGCACATACAGTCCCTTGTGACACCCTGTATGGTGCCGAGTTTTTGTAGACGATGCCGCTTCAAGAAAGCATCAGCAGTATTTTTCCTCAAGTGGCTTCGCTGGTAGCTATGCTGAAGCCGCCCGAAGAATGAACATGCCACTTCTTTTAACCGCTTCACGGTGCACAAACCCTTAATGGGAACCTGTCACCAGTTTTTTGACTATTAAACCAAAAGTGTCACCTTCTGTGGCTCCTGGGCTGCATTCTATGAAGGTGTACCTTGTTGCTGTCCCCACTTGCAGATGGTAAAAAGAACTTTATAAAATCTCACCATTTTGTATGCTACTGAGCTGTGTTGGCCAGATGGGCGGGCTCTATTTCGGCTCCTGTCCCTCCTTTTGGCCTTGCTCGCTGTCCTCCTGTCATGATTGACACGCCGCCGTCATCATGCACGCTGCTGGCCAAGTCTCGCGCAGGCGCAGATACATCACCGGCACGCACGAGGGAAACTGTTTTCTGCTCGGCCCGCGATATGGAGAGAGCGAACTGCGCCTGCGCGAGACTTCAATCATGACAGGAGGATGGCGAGGAAGGCCAAAAGGAGGGACAGGAGCCGAAATAGAGCCCGCCCATCTGGCCAACACAGCTCATTAGCATACAAAACAGTGAGATTTTATAAAATTCTTTTTGCAGTCTGCAAGTGTGGAAAGCAAAAAGGTACACCTTCATAGAATGCAGCCCAGGAGCTCCAGAAGGTGACATTTTTGGCTTAATAGTCAAAAAAACTGGTGACAGGTTCCCTTTAAAGGGAATTTGTCAGTAGGTTGCTACCTAATCTGAGAGAAACATTACGTAGAGGCAGAAATCGCTGATTCCAGCGGTGTTTCACTTACTGGGTTGCTTAGTGTAGTTTTGATAAAATCACTGTTTAAGCAGCAGTAGATTATCATTAGAGGACTACTTGGCGTGCTGCCAGGTAGTCCAGCATATTCATGAGATCTGTTTAACTGCTAGATCTGCAGTATAGAATACATTGATTTTATCAAAATGGCAGCAAACAGCTCAGTAAGTGACACATCACTGGAATCAGGGTCTCTGTCTCTAAATTATGCTGCTCTCAGACGGGATAGCAAAAACTTGGTGACAGATTCCTTGTAGAGGGGAATCTATCAGCAGGTTTTTGCTATCTTATTTGAGAGCAGCATGATGAAGGCAAAGAGATCCTGAATCCAGTGATGTATCACTCAGATTACGGGGTGCAGCATTTCTGACACAATCAAAATTTTTAGATTTAGCCATCTAGCAAAGCTGAGAGAGCTGTCCTTCCAACATCAGACTCTCAATAAAGATTATAAGAAAAAAATCTCAAATGCAAGCCATTCATAATGACATCTAGCTAGCCGGAATAAGGCTCGACCAGTGTCATGCACTACTCAGATAAACATATGAAAACAAGAGTATGTTGTAGAAAAATAACAATATTTATTAATTAATTGAGATCACACACACTACACATAAAAGCACCATGTCTTAAAAACAAGCATGAGATGGGGATAGGATAGTACATAAGTAACAAGGAAGGGAAATGTGCGTTGGGGTTCTCTAGGTCCTATCCTGTTGGTATGTGATGGTGCATGATTTATCCTGGATAAGGCATTGCACTTAGCACTTTAGGTAATGTGGATCCCGCTCTTTTGGCTTTACATATTTACTTGCACTTGGAAGGATTTGCATTAATAATTATAATATTTGTCACAGTATCTGGTATATATTTCTTTCCCTGTTCATATCCCATCCTTCCTCCTTTACAAGAGGAGTAAAAGGAACCTTTGTGTAATCAATATATACCTAATTATTGGGTACACGTCCTTGTTACTTATGTACCATCCTATCCCCATCTCATGCTTGTTTCTAAGACCTGGTGATTTTATGTGTAGCCTGTATGTGATCTCAAAAAAGATTGTACATTAACAGTGAGGCGTCTATCAAAGGAGAAGGAGTGTCGGATCACTGTGCGCGCGACATTGCAGTCCAAGCAATGATAAGGTTCCTGTTGCTCGAACAAACATAGCAAATAAACAACAGATGGACTTTGACAAGACAGGCAGCCTTGCATTTTCTGTGTAGCAGCATGCTACCTTCAGTTTACATAGCAAAAACCTGCTGACAGATTCCTTTAAATGGTTGAAATAAGTAGCAAAAGACTGAACATGTTCATAGCTATGTCATTTTTATATTGTTTAGCACTGTTTTCATTTTTTTGCAGCAGTTTTGCACTGTAGAATCCACTTGCAAAAGTCTTTGCGTGCACATGCCCTAACACTACTGGATAGGAGGTAAAAAACTGCTAATAGGGGGTAGTATAAGGCTTTGTGCGCACGTTGCCTTTTTTGTGACCACAAAGATGCAGCATTTTTGTGCGTTTTTGGCCGCAAAAAATGCACAAAAACGCACCTGCAACAAAAACACATTACTAAAAATTCATGCGTTTTTATCGCGTTTTGGCTGCGTTTTGCTGCATTTTTGTTCATTGCAGTTTGCTGCGTTTTTCCAATGCATTGCATGGGTGGAAAAATGCAGTAAAACGCAGTAAAGAATTGACATGTTGCTTTTTTTTCACCTCAAAACACAGCTATAAAAAAGCACTGTGTGGACAGCAAAAATTAAAACTCATTGACTTTGCTGGGGAAGCATAGTCATGCAGTTTTCTGACCAAAAACGCACCCGAAAAACATGCAAAAACGCCACGAAAAACGCAGCGTGCGCACATAGCCTAACTAAGAAAATGTAGGTTTTCACTGGCCACTGGCCTTTGCAAACCAGACATCATCTTTATTGTAACATAAAAGAAAAACTTAGCAAAGA
The DNA here is from genome assembly GCF_048569485.1 of Anomaloglossus baeobatrachus. Taxonomy (NCBI): domain Eukaryota; kingdom Metazoa; phylum Chordata; class Amphibia; order Anura; family Aromobatidae; genus Anomaloglossus; species Anomaloglossus baeobatrachus. The sequence goes on along the minus strand of NC_134359.1, from coordinate 101,106,250 downwards.
AACTTTAAAGGAAGGTAAAACGTAAAGTGAGAAAAATCGACTCTTCCACTGGTAAAATAAATACTCTTTTTTTGGATACATTAAAAAGTTACCTGGTGCAGTACCAGATTCTGGAGCTAAGTACGCCCTTAATCAGTCGTAGTTACTCTTTAGGCTCATGGGTAAGACTTCTAAAGGACCTGCGAATACTTTTTTAATGTGGAAGTGCTGATTTTTTTTTACTTTGCTTCAATATTGCTTATCTTCGCTACCGGAATTTGGCTGGCACACATGGTAGAAGGCTGATCCAAGCATCAATACTAGTGAAATATGGTTATTTAGTGATTGGCAAATCCGCAGATACCCTAGATCGGTAGGTCCAACTGGATTTAAAAAAAAAAAACCTGTCCGGGATTGATCCCGGATATCTGTCTGAACGCCAAACCCCATATAAGTCTTTAGGGATACAAATCATGCACTTTAAAATGGTGGTATAAGGGATAGGGGGATTTGAGCAGGCGCGTTATAATTACCAGTCTCCTGCGCGACAGTAACACTTGCCAGTCTTTTTGTTTATTTCTTTTCATTTACAGATTAGTAATGCGGGTGTCATATACACCTCTTATTACTAATATAGGGCTTAGTGGCAGCTGTGAGCTGTCATTAACCCCTTATTACCCCAATTGCCACCTCATGAGGGCAATCAGGATGAGCCAGGTAAAGATCCGGGATTGTTACATCTAATGGATGTAGCAATTCTGGGTGTCTTCAGGCTATTTTTATGCTGGGGAGGGGCAATAACCATGTAAAGCTATCAGTTTTATCATGGCTGGGTATCAAAATTGGGGGGTGAACCCCACGCCATTTTTTAAAAGTAATTAAACAAGACACATGGGGTCCCTCTTATTTTGATACATAGCCAAAATAAGCACACAGCTGGGGGCTGCAGCCTGTAGCCGTATGCTTATCTGTGCTGGGTATCACAATATAGGGGGACATTATTCCAATTTATTTATTTATTTTCATCCTAATAGAGACACACATACAGCTCCTATAATTGAAGTAGTCAGACATGGTGGGGGCACGGTCTGCCTGCAGCCAGTCAGAGATGCCGGGACTGACAGTGTGTGGGGAAAAAGTGCATATGTTTGAAGGATAATGAGCAGCCCCTGAAGTAGTGTTACAGCCTCCCGGGAGACTGGTAAGTATAAAGCACCTGCTTTTCCCTCTTTTCATTCTTTTTCCTTTATTTTTTTAATTACCCGGCTGGCCAGATCCGGATAGTTACCTGGAGTTTCCTAAGCACTCGGAGCCCAGAGTGGAACCTGTGCGGATCCGGAAATTTACAGCCTGGGTCACCCCATCACTAATGGTAAGCTCACATTCTTTTTTCCAAACAAGGTGAAACTTAGGTCTACTTAGAGGATGGATTTCATTAGTGATTATCTCAAACAGAGTAATAGCACAAACCAAGAAGATCAGCGTATCAGAGTCCTCCATCGTAAGCACAAGCATTGTGATTCTCTTGCCATCCCTCTTCTATCATTAAGAAGCCAACATTATGATTGTTGTATGTAAACAAATACAATGATGTTTATTTTGTTGGTAAATTGATTATAAACTTGGGCTGATTACAGTAGAATCTGGACTGTAGGCCTATTCTACACAGCAGGCTTTGATGCGCCAGCGCATCATTGGCATTCTCAGTTCTGAGTTTGGCTGTCGGTATTCTTTCATTCCTCAATATTTAATTTCCATTTGGCATTTTAGTGCAGATCGAAGCTGCATATGTTTGTACTTTATACTTTTAATGCATACTCTTTACAGCCAACTTCGGGTGCTTTGGAAGGAAAAGCAATAGCAGCATACACACAAATCAGCCTGTCATGTATAAAAAGTGTCAGTGGAGAGCAATGTTTTAGTTTAGCCATTTGTAATGGTGCATTTACTGGTGGTTTGGGTATATCTGTATACACAGTGCAACCTTTATTTCCTAGGACACAGTTTTCATTTACACAGAAGTGAACAATATAAGAAACTTTTTTTTTATGACTAGTTTAGGTTTTGGTACCATTAAGGCCCCAGTACATCAGGACTGGTTCGTTCTCTAGCCATAGGTCTCCTGGATAAATAAGGGCTAATCACTAAAAAATAACAGCCACTGAAAACATATGGTTACCTAGGGCAATGGGACATGAATTAAATAATGATGACAGTCAAGCATGTAGCGGTAAAAGTGGGGCAAATTCTGCATCAGATGACAATGTAGGAGCTCGGTGCTGAAAAAGAAGCGTAGCTAAAGATGAGCACACAACATTTTTTCTGGCGGCCAAAAACATACATTTTTCAAGCAGAAGACTCATGAGAAGATTCTCCTTTTCTTTGGAGTTTTGTAAACAACGACATTTATGTTTAGCTTTTTTTCTTTTTTGTCATTTCCTGGGCATTTTTTGAACATTTTTCAAGCATTTTTTGGGGGCAGCTCACTTCTTTTAACTATTTGTTTTTTTTAGAATCTTGAAGTGGTAAAAAAGGTCCTTGAAAGCCTGAACATATGAAGAGCAAGTCATTTTAACATAGAAATTAATATGAGTATATTCATTCTTTTGATTTGCTTTTTCAGGCAGGTTCGCTAAACTTACTTTAAATACACTTGATAAAAAGAACACAGTTTGTACATACCCTAAGGGTGGCTTTACATGCTACAATATCGCTATAGCGATTTCGTTGGGGTCACGGAATTTGTGACGCACATCCGGCCGCTGTAGCGATGTCGTTGCGTGTGACACCTATGAGCAATTTTAAATCATCGCAAAAACGATCAAAATCGCTCATCGGTGACATCCCCCCTCTTCTCAATTATCGTTGTTGCTGCAGTAGCAATGTTGTTCCTCGTTCCTGCGGCAGCACACATCGCTACATGTGACACCGCAGGAACGAGGAACCTCTCCATACCTGCGTCCCGCCAACAATGCGGAAGGAAGGAGGTGGGCGGGATGTTCGACCCGCTCATCTCCGCCCCTCCACTTTGATTGGGCGGCCGCTTAGTGACATCGCTGTGATGCCGAACGAACCGCCCTCTTAGAAAGGAGGCGGTTCGCCGGTCACAGCGACGTCGCTAGGCAGGTATGTGCGTGTGACGCTGCCGTAGCGATAATCTTCGCTACGGCAGCGATTACCACATATCGGCCGTACGATGGTGGCGAGTGCTATCATGCTCTACATCGCTAGCATTGGCTAGCGATGTCGCAGCGTGTAAAGCCCGCTTAAGAAGCCACGAGGCAAGAGGTCATTCAGAGATAGCAGTAAGCCAAAAGTGGGGGTGGCAGTTGTGGTCCATTAGGAGGTTGAGTGTCAAACAAGACGTAGGTAGGTGGTAGATGTGTAACCTACTTTTCTATGGCATTTGGACTGTTATTAGGCCAGTTTCAAAGTCTTGAGTATGGACCGTAATGCTCTGTTTGTCTGTTGGTTTCCTGACGTGAACTTAAGGGGAATCTGTCACCAGACTTTTGCTACCTCAACTGAGAGCATATAATGTTGGGGCAGAGACCCTGATTCCAATGATGTATCAATCATTTTATTTGGTGCTGCAGTACTGACACAATGAGTTCTTAGATGTAGCAGGCTCAGAAAGCTAACCCCTCCCACACACCAGATTGACAGTTTTCTGTGTACATTGTACATTGACAATAAGCTGCTAATCACGTCTTGGGGGTGTAGTTCGACCAGAGCAAATGGGGAAACTATTGCATGTAGTGATAATTTTCTGCTGATAAAACAGGCATTGTATTGAAACAACAGCACACAGCATAATAAGTGATACATTTATGAAATCAGTGTCTCAGCCCCTACTTCATGCTGTACTCAGATTACATAGTAAAAACCTGCTGGCACATATAGATTTCCTTAAACAGCCTTGTATGTATGCAATTGTGGCTGTTAAATTTGACCCGCAACCGATCATTGAAACACAGATATGGGAAAATGGCCTTAAGGTTCCTAAATTTTCAAAGACCCTTAGAAAATACATTTCTTTTATTTGATCTTCTCATGTTTCTTTTACAATTCCAGCACTTTCATGTATTGAGTAATGTAAGAGTGCAGCAAAATTTTGTTCTTGAAGTAGACATCATTCAAGGGTATAACAAATGATAATATATTGCGATGGACAACATTTGTGAGAAAAAAACACCCATTCATGCCACATTAGAAGCAATGAAAAAAAAGCTTGTATAAAAATAAACCTGCAGAAGCAGCCTGGGCAAGGGCAGCGCAAGGCTTACAGCAATGTGCAGCTACGCAATTAAAATGTAGCCACTTCCATAGTTTCCGCCCCAGTGTGTGGCCCTCAGCTGCAAGCCTGTGCAGTGAACTTTAACTGTACATCAGATCCAGGGCATATCCGGCCGCCTGTCTATTTATGTCCAAGCATGTCAATTCCCAGCAGACATTACTCTCTTCCCGTCGCTTAGTGGCGGGGATATCTGTCATCCACGTTGTATAGTGGTTGATTTTACAATTTATAGTTTACCATAGCACAGCAGTATCTGCAAATAAATAGATTATTAATTTATCCTGCAGTAGATTATAGCTAAAGTTTGTCCCTGCTGCTGTATCGCCATCTCCTGGCTAATCACATTACATTAGAGTGAGTAGCTTACCACATGGTAAGGGGTGAATGCGAAATAAGAGCTTACAGCTCTGTTCACATGCAGCATTTTTTTTCCTGCAGTAAAATTGCTCCTTTGAAAACACAGGTTTTGTTGTGGGGGGGGGGGGGGGTTTGCAGCATTTTTGGCACAGATTGCATGTGTGATTTGTCTACAGTATATATTTAATGACATTAATTTTATTCACCAAAAGCACAGCACAAAACGCTGCAAAAAAATTAGCAAGCAGGTTTTTTTCAGCTTTTTTCCCATTGCACACTATGAGTGAAAAAAATGCTGAAAAAATTGACATTGTGCAGATTTAAAAAAATGAAGAAAGAGAGGTGCAAAAAGCCATGAGACCAGCTGAAATCTATCAGTAATTAGACAGCAGTCCTGACACTTAAGGGCTGCTTCTCACTTGCGAGTTTCTCGCAGTAGAGCAATGCGAGAAAATCTCGCATTGGAATCGGACACATGTTAGTGAATGATCCAGCTCGCATTTGCGACTTTTTTCTCAGTCCAAATCGGACTGAGAAAAAAATCGCAGCATGCTGCTTTTTTGCGAGTTTCTACTGCGAGTCTCTCCAATGCAAGTCTATGGGAGCGTGTAAAAAATCGGATGTCACGGGATGGCACTCACACCATCCTAGTGACATCCGATTTTCTAAATACATTTCTCGCATGTTTCCTAAAACACTGGAAACGAATGATGTCTCACAATGTCTGTCAATCACTATTCTCTGTCAGTCGGTCTCTCCCTCTCGGTCTCTATTCTCTCTCTGTCGGTCGGTCACTATCTCTGTCCCTCACTCTCTGTCCATGTCGGTCTATCCCTCTCCCCCCTCTCTCATACTCACCGATCCCCGATCACCGGCGCGGCACTGCACGGCGTTCACACTGCTCCGGCAGCTTCTCCTGTTTTGAAAAAGCCGGCCGCTCATTATTCAATCTCGTATTCCCTGCTTTACCTGCCCACCGGCACCTATGATTGGTTGCAGTCAGACACGCCCCCACGCTGAGTGACAGCTGTCTCACTGCAACCAATCACAGCAGCCGGTGGGCGTGTCTATGCTGTGCAGTAAAATAAATAAATAAATAATTAAAACAAAACGGCGTGCGGTCCCCCCAATTTTAATACCAGCCAGATAAAGCCATACGGCTGAAGGCTGGTATTCTCAGGATGGGGAGCTCCACGTTATGGGGAGCCCCCCAGCCTAACAATATCAGCCAGCAGCCGCCCAGAATGGCCGCAGCTATTAGATGTGACTGTTCTGGGACTGTACCCGGCTCTTCCCGATTTGCCCTGGTGCGTTGGCAATCGGGGTAATAAGGAGTTAATTGCAGCCCATAGCTGCCACTAAGTCCTAGATTAATCATTGCAGGCGTCTATGAGACACCCCCAATGATTAACCTGTAAATTAAAGTTAATAAACACACACACTGAAAAAATCCTTTATTTAAAATAATAAACAATAACAAAGACCCTCGTTCGCCACTTTATTAGGTCCCCAAAAAACCCACCCATGTCCGACGTAATCCACGGAGCTCCGGTGTCGCTTCCAGCTCTGCTACATGAAGGTGACAGGAGCTGCAGAAGACACCGCCGCTCCTGTCACCTCCACGCAGCAACTGAGGTGAGAAGCGCGATCAGTTGATGTCAGTTAGTTACTCGCGGACACCACTGGATCCTCCAACAGTGACAGCAAGTCGCCCGAGTGACAGCGATGAAGTCACAGGTGAGTTGCGGTCACAGGGGGAGGATCCAGCTGGCTGCGGGTAACCTGAGTGACAGCAGTGCCAATCGCGCTGCACAATTCAGTCACTCAGGGTATTAGCGGTCACCGGTGAGTCCTGCACGGGTGACCGCTAATCAGGACGCGACACAGACAAAGCCGCGGCATGACAATGAAGTCGGGTGAAGTTCACCCGACTTCATTCTGATCGTGCGGCTCTGTCTGTGGCTGCTGTCAGCGGCCATGTAGCAGAGCTGAATGGCAGATGACAGCTGCTGAGAAAAAAAAGGATCACACACGGATCACAAACGCATTGCACACGCACTGCAATCATGAGAGAAATCTCAGGATCGCAGTGCAGTTGCATTGCACTCTGACCTAACGTGAACTAAAATCAGCCGAGTTTTTTTCAGCCAACTCGGACCGATTTTACTCGTATAGATGTGTTTCCAGCCTAAGGGTGCTTTACACGCTGCAACATCGCTAATGATATATCGTCGGGGTCACGTCGTTAGTGACGCACATCCGGCGCTGTTAGCGACATCGCAGCGTGTGACACCAATGAGCGACAATCAATGAGCGCAAAAACATGAAAAATCGCTGCCCGTTGACACGTCGTTCATTTCCTTAATATCGTTGCTGCTGCAGGTACGATGTTGTTTGTCGTTCCTGCAGCAGCACACATTGCTATGTGTGACACCGCAGGAACGACGATCATCTCCTTACCTCCGTCCACCGGCAATGCGGAAGGAAGGAGGTGGGTGGCATGTTCCGGCCGCTCATCTCCGCCCCTCCTCTACTATTGGACGGCTGCCGTGTGACGTCGCTGTGATGCCGCACGAACCGCCCCTTAGAAGGAGGCAGATCGCCGGCCAGAGCGATATCGCAGGGAAGGTAAGTTCGTGTGACGGGTGTAAGCGATGTTGTGCAGCACGGGCAGTGATTTGCCCGTGTCACACAACCGACGGGGGCGGGTACGCTCGCTAGCAATATCTGTACCGATATCGCAGCGTGTAAAGTACCCTTTAGTGAAAAATAACAGCTCATTCAACTGATGGGCTACAAAATGGTGTCTCATCACCAAGGTGCCTTACAAGAAACATCATATGATGGGTAAAACCAGTGAGCTGTCTCAAGGCCTTTGCAACCTTATTGTTGCAAAACATACTGATGGTATTGGTTAAAGAAGAATGTGTAAACTACTGAATGTTCCACTGAGCTGTGTTGGGGCCATGATCCAGAAGTGGAAAGAGCATTATTTCACCATATACCGACCACGACCAGGTTTTTCCCGCAATATTTCACACAGAGGAGTAAAGAATTATCAGAAGAGTTGTCCCAGAGCCAAGAACCACCTGTGGAAAGCCATATAGAAACATCTAGGAGTCTGTAGGAACAATTGTTTCAAAGAAAACAATAAGTAATGCACTCAGCCTCCATGGCCAGTATGCACGCTTACCACACAAGACTCAGTTGCTAAAAAAAAACACAATTTCAAGTGTGTTTAAAGTTTGCTCAACAACATTTAGCCAAGCCTGTGTAATACTGTGAGAATATTGTCTGGTTAGGTGAGAGCAAAATTGAACTCTTTGGATACCATAATTCACATGATGTGTGGAGGCCAAAAGGCACTGCATATCACCCCTAAACACACCATACCAACAGGGAGGTTTGGAAGTGGGAATATAATGGTGTGGGGCTGTTTATCAGCATACGACACTAGCAAACTTTATATGACTGAATGTAACACGATATTCTTGATAAAAAAATCTGCTGCCATCTACCAAAATGACCAGGAGCCCATGGAACCTTCAGGCTTTAAAGGGAACCTGTCACCAGAATTTTCGCTATGAAACTAAAAGAATCCTCTTCTGTAGCTCCTGGGCTGCATTCTATAAAGGTTCATCTTGCTACTGGCCCCCTTTTCAGACCTAGATAACAACTTTATAAAATATTACCTTTTGCTATGGTAATGAAGTTTGTTGGCCCCGGGGGCGGACTGTATTTCGTCTGTTATCCCCCCTCCTGCCGCTGTTCGCCATTCCCCAGTGTTCATTTACATAGATGAGGCCGCCACCCTCATCTTCTGCAGTGCTCCTGGAGTCTCGCGCATGCGCAGTGGCACTATCGCGGGACTGAGCACTGTTTTCAAAAAAAGGTAAACGGGGATGATAAAAATAAGCAATGGCGAACGCAAGCGCATAAGGGTAGAGGCAAAGGTAAAAGCGCGGGCACGAGATTATGGACAGGTACTTGGATGACGCTAGTGATGACATTCACAGCCCCGCCCATAATCTCGTGCCTGCGCAATTATATCACTGGTGCTTGCGTTTTGAAAACAGTGCTCAGTCCCGCGATAGTGCCACTGCGCATGCGCGAGACTCCCAGAGCACTGCGGAAGATGAGGGTGGCGGCCTCATCTATGTACATGAACACTGGGGGACGGCGAACAGCGGCAGGAGGGGGGATAAGAGACAAAATACAGCCCGTCCACGGGGCCAACAAACCTCATTACCATAGCAAAAGGTAATATTTTATAAAGTTGTTATGAAGGTCTGAAAGGGGGGCCAGTAGCAAGATGAACCTTTATAGAATGCAGCCCAGGAGCTACAGAAGGGGATTCTTTTAGATTAATAGCGAAAATTCTGATGTCAGGTTCCCTTTAAAGAGTGTTTGTGTGGAAGAATCGGACAAAATCACACCTGAGCAATGCATGTGACTAGTTTCTCCATACAGGAGGCGTCTTGCAGCTGTTATCACCAACAAAGGCGTTTGTATGAAGTATTAAATAAATTTCACTAGTTGTGTTCTATACTTTTTCCCTGAGCCATTTCTCATTATTACACATAACTTAATTTGTGAACATCTGTGGTTTGATTTCTTTGCCAGTGTGGATAAGATGGGTTGTTACTGGCATTTTGGTGATAAATTCATGTCAATAGCAGCTTTAGAAATACAGTTACTTATAAAATTGGTGACTTGTTTAATACTTAATTCGCCCACTGTATATAAAGAGGTATTGGTAAATAGATGGCCTTTAGCAGACCAAAATTCCATTGCTATGGAAACAAGTAATAACTTTGACAAGTGCACGTGCTAAGTTCTAGCTGAAAAGGTTATGTCATTTTTGAAATTATGTTTAAGAAAAGTTAACTATGTCAGGTGAAGATTGGACCTTTTAGCAGAATCTTTCCCCAGGCTTCCTCCCAATAAGGCGCCGTCCCGGAAGTCTTGTTTTGCCCTGCAAAAACTCAATAAGTTTGCCTTTGAAATTGACAGTCATTCACCATATTCTCCTGATTCGGCTCCATTTGATTATTTCTTTTTAAAAGCTAAAAAATCATTGAAAGGATGAAAATTTCTGACAAACCAGATGGTAATTGATGTTGTGGATTCGTGTTTTGCAAAAGAGGAAACATTTTTTTTCTAAAGGATCAGAATTACTTTTTGATGGATGCACAAAATGTGTATAGTTGAACGGAGAATTTATTGAATAAAATAGTATTACATCAAAAACATGATTCATCAAGACCAGGGTTGTTTACTCCAGTCTTGTTGAGGGGACAAGAAAGGGGACGTGCTGGAGTCAGTCACCTGATTCATTAAGATGCCTCTGTGTGTCTCTCCACAAATATTACTTCAATCAGGTACGGCACAATTACTCATGAATTATTTGTGCTTTGGCTGTCACGTCGGTGCGTACGGACGCTCAGCGTGCAGTACAACACAAAGGTTAGAATGGGAATTATATAGAAAGAAGGCCCTTGCAATTGGGAGAGGGGACATCTCCTGAAACTCTTCTGAGTCTGTACCTTGCGCTCCCCAACGTCCCTATATTGGTCCTTCGCATTCGTCGTCACCACGTGCCTTGGCCATTCCTTCCTTGAACTCACCCTGGCTTGTGAGAAGACCGGCGAGAACACTAGTCTCACCACTGCAATAATACAACACGAAGTAAGGGAGGCAAACAGAGGGAAAACTAGACACCAAAAGGAAAACACTCCAAGCTCCTCCAATGCAGCTAAACACCACAGCTGCAATAGTCATGTTTCCTCAGCTTCTTCCAGAGACATGCTCCTTCCAAAGTGGTCAGCATAAGAATGAGATTGTATACCTGCCGAGAGATGGTAAGACACGGGACTTTATAGCAAAGGTGAGTGGTCACAAAAGAGCCAGATAGCATAGAGTCCTTAACTTCTACACCACTAGAATAAAGTAGATTCACTCAAATACACATTATAGACCTGTTGCTAATAAGGCGTTGTGACCTTCTGGTCCCAGACACACCAAAGGTCTCCCCAAAGGGCTACACACTCATAACAGTAGCGTTATATCCCCATCGTGCCTCCAAAACTAGCATCAAAAGTTCCCATTGTGGAAAACTTTAGAGACTTTTCAGCGCAACTTACTTTAGATTTCTAACTTAATCGCTTTGATGAATCGGGGGAGCAGTTTGTTTCACTAGTCCAACTACATATCTATACCTTTTGTTTAGCTACATATTATATACATTACAAATAAATATACATTCTTTAGAAAAACTTGGTATATAATACTTTTTCATAGAGCAGTGAGTGTAATGCTCGCGGCCGATGTAGAGGCAGTGAGTAGGAGTAGTGAAGTCACTGGACCACAGGGGGACCTGGGCTTACCCTTTAGTGGGAGGGGCTTATCTAAGCCCCTACCACGAGGTGGATGTCAGGTAGCACTCCTAGGGCATTGATCCGGACTGTGGGACCTGACCCTCCCGGGACAGGAGACGAACTAAAGGCCGCTTTACACGCAACGACATCGCTAAGGAGATGTCGTTGGGGTCACAGAATTCGTGACGCACATCCGTTCTCGTTAGCGGCGTCATTGCGTATGACACGTACGAGCGACCACTAACGATCAAAAATACTCACCTTATCGTTGATCGTTGACACGCTGTCCATTTCCCAAATATCGTTGCTGTTGCAGGACCCAGGTTGTTCGTCATTCCTGAGGCAGCACACATCGCTATGTATGACACCGCAGGAACGAGGAACCTCACCTTACCTGTGGCCGCCTGCAATGAGGAAGGAAGGAGGTAGGCGGGATGTTTGTCCTGCTCATCTCTGCCCCTCCGCTTCTATTGGGTGGCCGCTTGGTGGCGTCGCTGTGACGCTGAACGAACCACCCCCTTAGAAAGGAGGCCGTTCGCCGGTCACAGCGACGTCGCTAGGCAGGTAAGTAGTGTGACGGGTATGTTGAGCAGGCAGGGTAGATACAGTAGGTATGGGAAGACGGACACAGGGATGAAGAGACCTGACAACTAGCTAGCAGACTGGTAGCCAAACTAACTAAGGACATTGTGCAGGCACCACCCCTAATGGAAGGGTGAATTAAATTCTTAGTGCCTTTCAGCCATAGGCCGAGAGGCATTTCTGGGAAATGGTGCACCGGCCCTTTGAGAGGAGGGAAGATATACTGTAAGCAAACTCCTGGGAGACCTGAGCACAGGCCCCGGGAGGGGGACGAAGCAGGAGCACATGTGGACGGCCTCAGGACAGCAGGGGAGGAAGCAACCCAGCGGAGCAGTAAGCCGGCGTCCCTGCATGGATACCAGCGCTACAGTGGGACAGGTTTTCTAATCCTGTTCAATCATTTTAGACACTAAAATGCTCCAAATTTATTGCACTTGTTCACGCTGTTTGATTTAGTTCATCTTTAGTAGGTATAGTCTAAATTTACATCACTGATTATTTGGCTTACTTTAGAATTGGGCTCCCAAATGTAGCAGTTTTGACGCATGGTATTGCACTATAATTTTCTGCAAAACTATATCCTTTCCAATAAATTGAACCATCTATGGTCAGTGCAAAACCTACCGCAGTAAAATCACTCTATTCGATGTTACGCTCATAGGTGTCCAGAAAGCAATGTTGTAAATGTACTTTTAGCGAATTACAACTGCCAGATGCTTTACTCTCCCCATGCCAGTTTACCTGAAAAATATTTGTAATGATATTTCTAATATTATTTGCTCCTATGGAAAACTTTCTGTACAATGTGATATGTCTTTCCCTTTGTGTTTTTTCACTTATTGGATGATAGAGAATACAGTTTTAGATTATAAAAGAGTTATATCAGAATACAATTTTTATGTATTGAACCTGCAAGACCACTATTTTGTTAGACTGGGAAAGAAAACTATATATCCCCATAGTTTTTCCAGAATGAGACAAATAAAGCCATTGCACAATGTACAGAACAGTCATACAACTCCCTTTATTTATGCTTTAGTTAGTGGTTCCTCTGTGCTGCCCACATGACCAAAAATGATGAGTCGGATGAAAAATTGACAGGTTTATTAATCTACGCATTTTGGAGCGATCCGGCCCTTTCATCAGGATAAACCAAGGGGCCAGATGGTTCATTCATGCATAATGGTTGTGATTCACACAACCACCCCAGGTGAGTAGATTTATCTATCCCCCTCACCCTTGCTGTTATCAGATATCATCCTATTACGCTTTCCATTTTTCACCTCCAGTTTGCTTCAACTCCCAAATTTTGACTTCCTGGACTCCTTAGTACGATGTTACTAATTGTGATAATAGTAGTTATCATAATGAGTCTAATAAAAGTAGACAACATTAAACATGTGATTTTTGTGTAGATGTATGTAATAGGATAACTCCCAGGCAAAGCTTAGAAGGGGTTGTCCAAAACTAAAACAACCCTTTTTGATTCCATGTTTCCCCCTGGTAAAATAAAAAAACCTTTACTCACCTCCTGTGCCAAAGCCATTCCAGTGATGTCAGTACTCGCATTCTCGGGACTCACGTGAGGTTATGACGTCACTCAAGCATTGCATTCACGGCACCGCTAGCTTCTCTTTCCCTGCCTTTAGAGAAATTAATCAACAGGAAGTGAGTGCTACGGCTGTGCTCACTCCCTGTTGGGGAGCTTGTGTATCATTATAACCTTACATGAGCCCCTGGAATGCTCCAGCGCGGGAGGTGAGTATAGGCTTTTATATTTTACCTGGAAATAACATGGAATCAAAGGGCATTGTCCTAATAGTGAACGACCCTTTTAACATACGGTCCTAATAGTGAAGAGAGCAAGTAATTTGTTAATTTTGGCTTATTTATATAACCTAGAATAAAAGCAATGAAGCAATGCATAGAAATACTGCAGTAAGTAAATACGGTAAATAGTAACACATCTAAAATTACACAGGGTACTTAATTGACATTTTTATGATCAAAAAAGCGTAAAAAACAATCCCACCACGACAAAGTAAACTCAATCAGAATGATCCCCATCTCTAATATTTAACCTCACTATGCGCCAACAGACCTAAAAATACACAGGGCACAGATCTGTGCCTGACTGTGTTTAACACCTGCCTCTGGAAAGCTAACTATATAAGGTTCCCAAAACAAGGACAACAGAATTTGACCCGAAGATTCAGTAATTTGACTAAAGCCAAAATTCAGCAGTTGAAAGGAAGCAATCTTCTGACCATGAGCTATTGCTATTAGATTTTTTTTTGGTCAGTTACCTCACGAATCGACACATAATTTTTTTTTCCTAATCCTGCAGCCAGGATTACATTATTGTAGGTCCAGGGGGACACAATTGTATGAAAAAGGAATAGGTTTCCCCAAGTAATTAATCAGCTTGTATGAATTATGTATGGTTTATAAAGTGGTGCATACTTAAAAAATAAAGGGTATTTTATTGTTAATTTGAAAAATTAAGGTTTTATTGTGCTAGCATAGTATATATATATATATATATATATATATATATATATATATATATATACATATATATATATATATCTAAAGCTGAATGTGTGTGTGTATGTGTGTGTGTATGTCCAGGATTGGCATCTGCACCGTCGCAGCTACAGCCACAAAATTTTGCACACTCACACTTCTGGACCCCGAGAGCGTCTTAGGCTATGTTTTGAGGGGAAATTTTAACCCCGCGCTTTACAGTTATTCGCCAAAAAACCTGCCTCCATTAAAGCGAATGGAGCTGGGAGCCACAGTGCAGCCAGAACTTCAGCAGCCACGCCCTTATATGGAATGTTGGCGTGTCACAATGCAGCCAGGGAAAGAGACAGACAAAGACAGGGAAAGAGGCAGACACAGACAGGCTAAGAAACAGACATAGAGAGGGTAAAAGACAGACAAAGAGACAGACTGACAGGGGAAGAGAGGTTGAGAGAGAGACAGGTTAAGAGACAGACACAGACAGGTAAAGAGACAGACAAAAAGACAGACAGGGAAAGAGACAGACAGGGAAAGAGAGGGAGAGAGACAGACAGGGAAAGAGAGGGAAAGAGACAGACAGGGAAAGAGACAGACAGGGAAAGTGACAGAGATAGGTAGACATACAGGGAAATAAACAGAGACAGTCAGAGACAGACAGGGAAAGAGACATACAGACAAAGAGATAGAGAGAGACAGAGAGAGATATACAGAGGGGGAGACAGACAGAGAATGGGAGAGAAACAGAGAGACAGTTACTATCCCGGGCAGCGCCGGGTGCTATGTTGTGAGGCGAAATTTTAACCCAGCGTGTTCCAATTTACCAATCAATTTTGCCCCTATCTTCATAATGGGGAAAAAGTGAAACGAAAAGTGTTGGGGGCAAATTGACAGCTGCCAGATGTGAACAAGGGGGACTTAAAGAATGAGAGCGATGGCGCCAAAGAGTATATACCGTACAGTTGCTAAGGTGGGGCCCCGACATGGGATACTCACCACACTCGGGGATATGAACACACACACAAAATGCGCCACACACTACCATATGCTTGAACACATATACCACCCTCAGCACACCTCTCACCACACATACACCAACCTCGCCACATAATCGCCCTAAAACACACACAAGTCTGTGTGTGTAATAAAAATCTGATTAATAAGCAGCCAAACTACAAGAACAACAAATGTACCACATAGGAAATACAGCAGCTGTCAGTCACATGACCTGTCTATTATGTGTATGTGTGAGCTAATATATACTGTCAGGGGGGAGGGCTTTCTGTTGCCTGGAAATTTATCAGGCTGCCAATAGAAACCAATCACAGCTTAGCTTCTATTTTGCTACAGTTAATTAATCTGAGCTCTGATTGGTTAATATAGGCAACAATTTAATAATTACATTTCTATCTATTTGTTTTGTGGTTTTTGTGTGCAGAATATATTTTTGTCAATACATTCTATTTTGTTAACAGCAGTTATTAACCCGGGCGAAGACGGGTAGTACAGCAGTACAGCTAGTATATATATATATATATATATATACATATATATATATATATATATATATATATATATATATATATATATATATATATATATATATGTATATATATATATATATATATACATATATATATATATATATATATATATATATATATGTATATATATATATATATATATATATATATATATATGTATGTATATATATATATATATATATGTATATATATATATATATATATATATATATATATATACAGTATACAGTTGTTAATACAAATAAAATTTATAAGGAAATTTTTAGTAACATCTCTCAATATATACTTTGGTTTGCGCAGGTAGAATATTAATATTGGTTCAATATTATTATTTGTAGCTTTAAACAGTGATTCCAAGCAATTAGAGGAAATTGCTTTATCTAGCAGCAACAATAGTATAGGGGTATTAGCGCTGGTTGAATTACCAATTGTGTTTTACACCTGCCTGCGGAAAGCTTAATGTACAAGGTGCCCAGCCTAAAGGAACGGCCACTTTCCCAAATGAACTGAATACAAGAAACCAAAGCAAATTAAAAACAAGGGCCAGCACAGTTATTGGTATACGTGTAGGTGCACATACACACTGCTTAATATTAATGCAACAATTAAATATTGTCCTTTTCGTTATTCAAAACATTTACTAATGGCCATCGTATAAGATGAATTTGATACTGAATCTCCAAATCTTATCGCTGAGGACAAACCAAGTATTATCTCACAGGTCGAAACAAAAACAGACATGTTGCATGGATATGCTTTCAATTGCCAAAAGGCCATGAAAGTTCATTTTTTTAAAAGTCATTTATATATTTTTAACTTTAGCCGTCAGTATCTGAAACTAAGACTTAACTTCTAACCCTGATGTCTCCAGACCATGTAGCTCGAAGCCATCGTATTACATTCATTAAGTGTGGTAGAGTTCTCTTTGCTTTAAATCACGTACCTAGTTAGTATTCCAATTCCATGGGATTTAAAAAAATCTGTGACTATAAATCTATTTCATTTAGAGAGTCTCGTACAGGAAAAACCCAGAGGCAGTGCATTCAGAGTACAAGAGATTAGAGCTTTGACATGCCTGCTTTAAAATGAAAATGCCACTTTTGGCTCTTTTGTTTATTTCTAAAGTTGTTCGGCTAACTCCGCGAACTGTGGGTTTTTATAGCTGAACATTAAAGGCAATCGCTATTTATTGTCAACAGGGCTATTCTGTGTACAATTGGTAGTTTATTACTTTCTAAAACTATCTGGAATTTCACAAGGGTGATTTCCTCAAAGTGGATATTGTAATTTTCTACTTTTCAAGAACTTTCATTTTTCAGAGAACTTAACACAAACTATTGTAGTTGCAATGCGGTGTTTGCTTCGTCGGGTGGGTTAACTGGGGGCAGAAGAGCGTTATCAGCATGCTGTACACATAGATAAGCATTGCATGTTCAAAGGTTTGTGATCAGAGATTTTGAAATTCGTGTAATCACAAAACTGTGTTTGAAGTTGGGCCACAACAATGTGTTTGTAGAGAAAGATAGGGTAGGAGAAGCGGCCTTTGTTTAGGTAGCGCATTGGGCTATCACCACATTGTAGGAATTATACCCATATATACACATATTATTAAATCTATAAAGAAAGACTACACACACCATAAATAATTCAGATACTTCATTATTAATTTATAAAATAATTTACAACATGTAAGTGGAAACCTTCTTATGGATATTGTCTAAAAAATTAGAGGTTATGTTTACATTAATCCAGTGATTCATTATATATCTAAAATGGCTCCAAAATATAGTAAATGATATTGTGTTAAAGGGATTGTCCACTACTAGGACAATGCCATCTTATTCCCTGTGTTTGTCCCCATTAAAATAAAAAAGTTTGTACTCACTTCCTGTGCCAGCACCGTTCCAGTGGTGTTAGCCCTCACGTTCCTGGGGCTCAGATGAGGTTGTGAATTCACGAAAGCCACGCAAGTAATCGCCACCAGCTTCTCTCTCCCCACTGGCTTCTTTCTCCCCACCAGCTTCTCTCTCCCCACCAGCTTTTCTCTCCACGCCGGCTTCTCTCTCCCCATCAGCTTTTCTCACCCCATCATCTTTTCTCTACCCACCAGCTTCTCTCTTCACACCAGCTTCTCTCTCCCCACCAGCTTCTCTCTCCACGTTGACTTATCTCTCCCCACCAGCTTCTCTCTTCCCACCAGCTTCTCTCTTCCCACCAGCTTCTCTCTTCCCACCAGCTTCTCTCTTTCCATCAGCTTCTCTCTCCCCACCAGCTTCTCTCTTCCCACCAACTTCTCTGGCTCCACTGGCTTCTCTCTCCCCATTAGCTTTTCTTTCCCCACCAGCTACCCTCCCCCACCAGCTTCTCATTCCCCACCAGCTTCTCTCTTCACGCTGGCTTCTTTCTCCCCATCAGCTTCTCTTTCCCCACCCTCTACCAGATTCTCTCTCCCCACTGGCTTCTCTCTCCCCGCCGGCAGCTCTCTCCCTACCTCCAGTCCAGACTGTATATTAGGTAGCACCAATATTGGGGTGCTGAGTTTAACCTAGATATTATAGAAAGTGCATGGTGAGTGACTTCCCTGATGATACTGAAGGTTGAAACACGTCAGGGGAGGGGCGCATAGGGCTGAAACAGGGAAAGTCATATTGAGATGAGATGTCGACTGACCTTGTAAGGATGGGAGCTTTGGGTTATGCAGGGCTAGTTATACCCTAACAGGGATAAAGCATGCCTACTTCAAGCCCCCTCTTGCAAGTACTCGTTTCAAGACAGAGGACATTGGATCTCAGTTAGCAGCACACGGGTGAGATTGTTCATTGTTTGTCCTATCTATAGGTTACACTATACTGCTATATATGTCTGGTTACTTCCTAAATAGTAACGTTGGTAATGTCTCCTTTGTTTGTAGTTTTGCTGCTTTTTCTTTTCAGGTTACCAGGTCTTGTGGTTTGATTAATGCTATTGTATTGAAAGGTCTTGCTGTCCCTTAGACATTTTATTCTATAGCTCCTGCAACGTGACTCCGGATTTCCAAGCAAAAAAAATTGTGTTTGTTTTCTGAAGATAGTAGTTTATAGAATAAAATAACAATTTACATTTTACTCAAAAATACACCTATAAAGAGAAAAATCAGTTTATTTATATATATATATATATATATATATATATATACATATATATATATATATATATATATACACACACACACAATATATAGTTGTGCAAAAATAAATAAATTATTTTAAACAATGACGTAGCGCTTCGCGGTATTTCTGATTTTCAGCGCAGATAAAGCGGATGCTATGGGCTGCCACACCCATCTGCCTGGCTTTACCATGGCTGACAATCAAAATATAGGGAAGCCCATTATTTATTTCTTTTCAATTATTTAAAAAAATAATAACAAAAAGAAAAAATATGCGTGGGCTCCTGCCATATTTTGATCGCCAGTCAGGTAAAGCCAGACAGCTGGGGGTTCGGATTCTCCACAGCCTGCAGCCACCCCTGGAAATGGCGCAATATTTCTTAGCGCCATTTCCAGGCTTTTTACCCGGCTCATCCAACGGCCCTGATGGCAGTGGCACACTGGGTAATAAAGGGGTTAACACCAGCTTTGTATTCTTAGCTGCTACTAAGCCCGAATTTAATGGTGTCAAGGCAAAATAGACTTGTAAACAGTGCAAAGAAAACATAACACATAGAATTTTTTTTTTCTTAGGATTAAACAAAAAAAATTTAAAGACTCCATCTTTATTATAAACAAATCCTTAGCCCAACGTAGTCCACAGGTAGAGAAATGTCAGCTCTGCTTCATTGCTTTGTGCAGACAAGCATCTATACAGAGAGAGAAGCAGGTTAACACTGAGGGTATGATTCCACTTGCATATAACTCGTGCAGTTTCGCATCGGTATCACTCTGCTTTGCCTGACATTCTCTGGACACTAGCGCCTCAGCTGCATGAAAATACACAAGGCGACCCACTCCTGTCGGGAGAGTGTGTGCCGTTCCAGGTGATGCGATACGAGACGCGCACAGTGACTGTCAAAATTCAATCAAGTCCATGGCAGCCATGGACTCGGGTGAACACTGATGTCACTGCGAACACGGTCGAAAACAGCCGAAGACTGCTGAGTGATGAGCAGTGCAGTGAATACCCCCGGAAGTTAGCAGGACCTTCCATGATGTCATAGCCCTGTGACCAGTCTGTAAGCCAATGTCTGTACAACATTCACACCAGACTGGTCACATGGCTTTGACATCATGGAAGGTCGTGTAGTCAGTGGTACTTACCTGGGGGCACAGCAATGATCGGAAGCAGAAGTGGCCGGGACACAGAGTCTACAGGACGCGTCACGGGACTTGTAAGTATAATCAGAATGTTATTTAATAATGTGCTTTTTTTTTTTTTACAGCCCCTGGACCCGAACTGCAACACGAGCTTCCCAGGAAAGCTCATGTTCGGGATCGTGTACAAAATCACTATGTGATCGATACGGACTCTGAACTTTACAGTCCGGGTTCGCTCATCACTAAAAACAACTAATGCTATTAATAAGACCCATAAGGCCATTGTGGGACATTTGCATTGGGGCTCACAATCTTATGTCACTGCTCTTAAAAATTGTATGCTTTTATTGGGTTAACATTTGATGTAAAAAGTAACAATTACTGACGATACAACAAGATTTTCTCTGCTTCTATCCACATTATGAGCTAAAAGGAATTTACATATTGCGGACACCATATGCGCCACAAGATAATTTAAGACATCTAGACTTGTGTATCACGCAGTTCATTTTTCTCCACCTAACCTTCTTGATATAAGTCACATATTCAGCCCTCTAAGCCCCAGAAGGACTTCCTGTGTAATAGCTTTTATGGCTTTCTTCTGAAGCTCATCAAAATAACAGAGGGCTGGATGATAGGTATGACTCCCCAGAGTGTCCAGATTGCAGCCCTGTTTGGAGGCCTAACGTCACTTTGGCTGCGGAAATGATTAGGTGTTTTGCTAGGGAGGCAGTGCAGCAAAGGAGCCGGGGCTATGACAGGCACACTTTCATTACACACGTCGCACTATGTAGAAGCCTTTACTGTGCCTCATTTACAGCGAGCAGATCTGTCTTTGTGGAATCATCACTAACATAAGACTGTCAGGAGCTGCCAGGGTGAAGAATGGCATGGTTACAGCCAGCACTGCTTGACGTTTGCGACAATGTGTCACTAAGTACTGCTGTGTTTTTATTTATTAGTATAAACTTCCCATTTCTTCAGCTCTTAATTGGGGATATTTATCAAAATTGTGTATCAGCGGCTTTCCTGTCCCCATCGCCATTAATCTAGCCCTGTTTATTGTTCACATGAATAAACAACACTATGGTTTTTAGTGCACAGGAAATAAAATGGTATGATAAAGAAAGAGACAAATATTTGATCCGTATGTGCAATGTATTCTGTAAGGGAAGATGCTAAAAGATAAGCGCCTTAAGGTTTAATGTGGAAGAGTATTTTAGGGAAAAGTCTGAGACTTAAGCAAAATAGATCTTATATATGTAAAGTTTTAGAGAAAACATTTTCCATTGTTTGCCAAACATCTCGGATAAATTAAAAAAAATCTGTGATTTAAAAATGACATAGAATTTAATAGGTGATTTATTTTTTTTTTGTCAAACTCTATGCAAATTGGTATTATCTCCAGAGTGTTGAATGCAAAATATGGGACATCCCAGATTCTGCAAAAATGTCCTCTTACTAACAACACCGAATTAGTGGCAAAACATTCCTCAACCATCAATTTTCAAAAAACTGCTCACAGAAACTTTTTAAAAGTAAAACTCATCAAATAGGCCTGCACAGAAATGATGGTACCCCTGAAAATAATGTGACAAAAGGGACATGTTAAATTAAGGTGTGTCCACGAATTAGCATCACAAGCGTCTACAATCTTATATTCAGTCAGTGGACCTGTATATAGGGCTACAGATAATCACTGTGCTGTTTGGTGATATGGTGTGTACCACACTCAACATTGACCACAGGAAGCGAAGGAAAGAGTTGTCTCAGGAGATTAAAAAGAAAATTATAGACAAGCATGTTAAAGGTAAAGATTATGAGACCATCTCCAAACAACTTGATGTTCCTGTGACTACAGTTGCACATATTATTCAGAAATTTAAGATCCATGGGACTGTAGCCAATTGCCCTGGACATGGCCACAGGAGGAAAATTGATGACAAATCAAAGAGACGGATAATACAAATGATAACAAACGAGCTCAGAAAAAACTTCTAAAGAGATTAAAGGGGAAGTTCAAGCTCAAGGAACATCAGTGTCAGATCGCACCATCCGTCGTTGTTTGAGCCAAAGTGGACTCATTTGGAGGCGACCAAGGAGGACACCATTGTTAAAAAACAAATCATAAAAAAGCCAGACTGGAATTTGCCAAACTACATGTTGACAAGCCACAATGTTTCTGGGAGAATGTCCTGTGGACAGATGAGACAAAAATTAAATTTTTTGGCAAGGCACATCAGCTCTATGTTCACAGCAGATGGAAAAATGAAGCATATCAAGAAAAGAACACTGTCCCTACTGTGAAACATGGAGGAGGTTCTGTTATGTTCTGGGGCTGCTTTGCTGCATCTGGCACAAGGTGTCTTGAATCTGTGCAGGGTAAAATGAAATCTCAAGACTATCAAGGGATTCTAGAGAGAAATGTGCTGCCCAGTGTCAGAAGATTGATCTCAGTTGCAGGTCATGAGTCTTGCAACAGGATAATGACCCAAAACCACACAGCTAATAACACCCAAGAATAGCTAACAGGGAAACATTGGACTATTCTGAAGTGGCCCTCTATGAGCCCTGACCTAAATCCTATTGAGCATCTTTGGAAAGAACTGAAACATGCCGTCTGGAAAAGGCAACCTTCAAACACGAAACAACTGGGGCAGTTTGCTCTTGAGGAGTGGCCAAAATACCTGTCGAGAAGTGCAGAAGTCTCATTGACAATTACAGGCATTGTTTGATTGCAACAAAGGTTGTGCAACAAAATATTAAGTTAAGGAGGGAACCATCATTTCTGTCCAGGCCTATTTCATGAGTTTTTTTTTTTTTTAAATTCTGTGGAAGCAGAAAAGCAATGTCTGACTTTTAATTAATCATTATCAAAGATTTTTTATTTATTAATACTTTTGTTAGGTTCAAGTTATTTCTGTGACCATTGTGGGTTTTTCTTTCATTAAAGAGGGGTACCAACAATTTTGACGATGTGTGTAGCAATGTACTCAACACAATTGGTGGAGCAATCTCTTTTGTTTGTCTACTTTCTTCTGATAACCTTTGTGAAAATGAATAATTTGGGTCTAGAACAACATTTTATATCATTTTATCCTTCCACTGTACTTTAATTTCTGTGAAGAACATGAACTAATAACAAACTTTATGAATGTCTTTAGGTTTTTGTTTTTTTTTAGTTTTTTTAAACATTTTGTCTACTCAGAGTCGCTTATAATGTGAAGTAATCATATCAATCTAAATTTACCACTAAGATAAAGTACAATGTGTCACAAATGAAACAGTCTCGGAATCAGTGAGATATGTAGAAACCTTCCAATGTTATTACCACATAAAGTGACACATTAGAATAAAAAATTCTGGCCTGGTTAAGAAGGTGAAAACTGACTTTGGCAGGCATGAGTTAAAGAATAGGATTTGTTTGCTATAGGAGCTATTGGAAGAGGGGTCTCCGTTAGCTCTAACCTCCCTTTAAAGTGAGCTATATGTATCATCACTGGAGCCACTGTGACCAATGATGACCAATGATGTGAAAGGTTCAAGCACTAGTTACTACTTTTCTCCTCTTCTATGGCACCCAACTGGCTTTGACGACTGTCAAGTCGTTGGATGATTCGTTTTGTGACCCAGGGCCCTGGATGGAGTGTGGGAAGCAATTGTGATTATTTAACCCCACTACACTATGGATGGTTATGATTTTCTATTAATAAAAACAAAAAAAATAACCTAAAGGTTTTGCATCATACTCTTGTGACTGTAGGTCTGCCAAGTGTTTTCTGTATTTATTGTATATGGAAAAAAAGCCAACTCATGATTGTCAACACAGCATAACAACTAGAAAATTGGAGAACAAGAGTCATAAGGTGCAAAAATATCGGGGTAAATTTCAGAGATCTGTATAGAAAGTGCAAGTGCATGCAATAAATACATGTAAACAAACCCCCCTAACCCTCTTGTATCAAAAAATCAGGTCAAATTAGCATAATGACAGAAAGGTAATGCTGTAAAGTGGCCAGTACATCTAAAGTGACCAGTGCAAAGTCCTCATTGCGTATAGAAAGAGCTCCCCCATACCCCAGCATAACAACTGTAGCTTCCACTTAGCTTAAGGCCTAATTTTTATTATTTTATTTGTTTTTTTACACTTTTAATTTAATAGTGTTTGTTATATAATTTTTTTTACTGTTGCAGTTGATTTTTATGGTGTTTTATTATCTTTTTTTTATATATATATCATTTCAGTTTGTACTTTGCTTAAAAATACCAGTAAAATGCATTTCTCAAGAAAGCTGCAGACCCCAAAATGGCAGCAGAAAAAAACTGAAATGAGTTGTATGTAGTGCACTTTATACAAAAATTGAGCCTTTTACTGTATTTTTTTTAATGTAATCTGAGTACCTCCTCCAATTGGTGCTACTTCTCTTATTCTGGAATATTTTACTTTTTCTTTTGTCCTCCTCTGTTTAAAAGTTTTGGCCACCGAAAATAAAGACGCACATTTTCCTTTTAACCAACTGGGGATATGTCATAGAAATTCTCTATGGGCGGTTGATTTTTCACTTATGTGATGCTTGCCTATTGAAATGTGGCTTCCTCATAGGGGGGAAAGGCATACACCAACAGAGAAGCTCACAGCTGCCACCTGACTCAGTGTGTTCTCACTCCACAGTCATTGAATTTCTCGCCCTATTCGGGTGCTGGAACACAGGAGAGGAGGTGCACTGGAGAGCCGGAGCGCCAGACCCAATTTTGTTACAGGCGATATACTGTGTTTTCTCTTTTTCATCAGCTCTCCAGCCCTACTGCTCTCTTGTGAATCACCACACCAGGACAGAAGGAGGTGTCACTATTGTGGGGTGAGTATACGTAGAGCCAAGCTTCAGAAGAAAAGCTGTTCCAGAATACGTGTATATATATTTTTTTTTTGCGTTGGCGGATTTTGCACTGAATTCACCAGAAAGAGTGTACAGATCTTTACGAATTGGCACAAATGTAATCCTTATTTTTTGTGTATTATCTCCTTTCAATAAAATTTTAAATGTTGCATGTTAGTCTTCCATTGCCTCCCTCCCAAAAATGTTGTACTTCACTAGGGTAGTGCAGAGCAATTGTCAAAAACATTTGCTGCATTTTGAAATATCAAAATGATGAATCAGTAATAATAAGTTGATTCAATGCTACATTGTCCACCAGGCATACCTTACTCCAACTCGATTATTTAGTATGGGCCGTTCTCGTACATCGGAGTGCCCGAGGTGTCATCTCTCAGGGGCAAATTTCATACATATGATTTGGAGCTGTCCCAATATATCTTCGTACTGGCGGGGAGTGACATCTCTGCTGACATCGATTGTGTCGATTCCTGTTTTGTGTGACCCTTTGGTATGCCTGTTTGGGGTGGTGGAGGAAGAGTCCTGGGATCATTACATGACAATATTCCTCAGAGAGGCATTGTTTCTGGCTAGGAAATTAATAGCTCTGAGGTGGATGGGAGATTCGAATCCAACTGTGCGGTCCTGGGTTAAACTAGTCAATGCAACCATAGTCTATGAGCGGGTGGTATATTATAATAGGGGGTGCCCGGGAAAATTTAACAAAATTTGGGGTTTGTGGAATTCTTCTCCAGACACACTTGCGGAGGTTTGAGGGAGATTATGTGGATAATGGTGGTTCCCGTTAGATGTTGGGATATAAAACACTGTCCAATGGTATATTGAGGTATAATAATGCAATGTGGCTGTTGTTGTTCTTTCTTTCTTTTTTTCTTCCTTTGCTATTCCTCTTTCTATCTTGTTTTCAAAATATGGTCATGCTGATAGAGCTGTTCTTATGCTCAATATAAAATTATATATATACAGTTAGGTCCAGAAATATTTGGACAGTGACACAAGTTTTGTTATTTTAGCTGTTTACAAAAACATGTTCAGAAATACAATTATATATATAATATGGGCTGAAAGTGCACACTCCCAGCTGCAATATGAGAGTTTTCACATCCAAATCGGAGAAAGGGTTTAGGAATCATAGCTCTGTAATGCATAGCCTCCTCTTTTTAAAGGGACCAAAAGTAATTGGACAAGGGACTGTAAGGGCTGCAATTAACTCTGAAGGCGTCTCCCTCGTTAACCTGTAATCAATGAATTAGTTAAAAGGTCTGGGGTTGATTACAGGTGTATGGTTTTGCATTTGGAAGCTGTTGCTGTGACCAGACAA
Source organism: Anomaloglossus baeobatrachus (assembly GCF_048569485.1). NCBI lineage: Eukaryota > Metazoa > Chordata > Amphibia > Anura > Aromobatidae > Anomaloglossus > Anomaloglossus baeobatrachus. The sequence goes on along the minus strand of NC_134359.1, from coordinate 101,080,084 downwards.
CATGCGGTCTAAGGAACTCTCAATTGAGGTGAAGCAGAACATCCTGAGGCTGAAAAAAAAGAAAAAATCCATCAGAGAGATAGCAGACATGCTTGGAGTAGCAAAATCAACAGTCGGGTACATTCTGAGAAAAAAGCAATTGACTGGTGAGCTTGGGAACTCAAAAAGGCCTGGGCGTCCACGGATGACAACAGTGGTGGATGATCGCCGCATACTTTCTTTGGTGAAGAAGAACCCGTTCACAACATCAACTGAAGTCCAGAACACTCTCAGTGAAGTAGGTGTATCTGTCTCTAAGTCAACAGTAAAGAGAAGACTCCATGAAAGTAAATACAAAGGGTTCACATCTAGATGCAAACCATTCATCAATTCCAAAAATAGTCAGGCCAGAGTTAAATTTGCTGAAAAACACCTCATGATGCCAGCTCAGTTCTGGAAAAGTATTCTATGGACAGATGAGACAAAGATCAACCTGTACCAGAATGATGGGAAGAAAAAAGTTTGGAGAAGAAAGGGAACGGCACATGATCCAACGCACACCACATCCTCTGTAAAACATGGTGGAGGCAACGTGATCGCATGGGCATGCATGGCTTTCAATGCTACTGGGTCACTTGTGTTTATTGATGACATAACAGCAGACAAGAGTAGCCGGATGAATTCTGAAGTGTACCGGGATATACTTTCAGCCCAGATTCAGCCAAATGCCGCAAAGTTGATTGGACGGCGCTTCATAGTACAGATGGACAATGACCCCAAGCATACAGCCAAAGCTACCCAGGAGTTCATGAGTGCAAAAAAGTGGAACATTCTGCAATGGCCAAGTCAATCACCAGATCTTAACCCAATTAAGCATGCATTTCACTTGCTCAAATCCAGACTTAAGACGGAAAGACCCACAAACAAGCAAGACCTGAAGGCTGCGGCTGTAAAGGCCTGGCAAAGCATTAAGAAGGAGGAAACCCAGCGTTTGGTGATGTCCATGGGTTCCAGACTTAAGGCAGTGATTGCCTCCAAAGGATTCGCAACAAAATATTGAAAATAAAAATATTTTGTTTGGGTTTGGTTTATTTGTCCAATTACTTTTGACCTCCTAAAATGTGGAGTGTTTGTAAAGAAATGTGTACAATTCCTACAATTTCTATCAGATATTTTTGTTCAAACCTTCAAATTAAACGTTACAATCTGCACTTGAATTCTGTTGTAGAGGTTTCATTTCAAATCCAATGTGGTGGCATGCAGAGCCCAACTCGCGAAAATTGTGTCACTGTCTAAATATTTCTGGACCTAACTGTATATGCAAATGATAAGAAGTATGGATAATAACATTGTTCTATCTTAAGTGCTAAAGATATTATGGACTTTATATGACTGTTCATTTTTATATTCAAATATTACTATCTATATACTGAGCTATTTTTATATGGCAAATGTCAGTTGTACCATGTTTGAAATTGTTAATAAAATGAAGTTAAAAAAAAAAAAGATGAATCAGGCTGAAACATCTGGATAACCAAAATCAAGCACATAATGGTGAACAAAACAAGAATAATTTGACAAAGAAAAGTTAGAGGGAACCTGTTGCCTCCACATCCTTATTTATTTACAGAAGAGTATAGTTGTAATATGCAGGTACATAGCTTTTTAAAGAATAGAAAACCAAGAGAGGAAAAACTCCTAAAAATATTTAACTTTATTAATTAATTATTAAAATTTATCAATA